>NW_016158035.1:90594-111507 GCF_001687245.7 Rhagoletis zephyria
GAAGACACGTTTTTTAATAATAATAGTGATTATACAATATTTTGCGGTTTAAAATTGGTTTTTGTTGATGCGCTTATTTTATTTGCTTATAATTCGCTCATGTATTCAAAAATGTGCTTTGTATGGAAATATATATGAGTAAAACTACTTATTAATTATGCAATAATGTATTCGCTCGTCCTTGAAGAAAATATCATTAATTTACTCGAACAGAAATCATTCGACAGTGTCCAGAAAATCTTTCAATCTTAAAATCACTCATGAGTAAAATGAACGAGATTTAGGGCCGTTTTCACCATCTCTGGTTAACACTAATCCCCAGTTAAACAGTGTTACCGACGTTACCGACCCAATGTTAAATGAATGGAGTCAGTACCGTCGGTAATGATGTTTAACTGGGGATTAGTGTTGACCAGAGATGGTGAAAATGGTCCTTAGTAATGAGTGTTTTGTACAGACAAGCATTCGAAAATTCACTCATGAGTGATTTCTTAAAAACTATCGAATGAATGAAAATTACTGAACTATCGAATGACTTGATAGTTTTTATTCGATAGTGCTCATCACTAGCGTTAACACGTTATTGTTCGCCAGTATGAACTAGCACATACTATTTTTTACATATGTATAATCAATTTAAACTTTATTGATTTATTAACAAAAAAAATTTAATTGGTCGGCATTTTATGATGTTGAATTATTTTTAATAAATAGACTACAAATATAGTTAGAAATTGTTCCTCTATAAACAAAGAGGTGAATATAATAGCCTTTGGCAATATACATTGCATAAAATGGGTTAATACACGTACACGGCTATTGCTTACCCTTTCGGTTTTAAATTTTTATCCCGCATCTAGCACCTGCTTGCCCGCGCTGCTGCGCGCGATGTTCTGCCGTCCATCCCTACTCTAGAGGATTGGAATTATCCTTTAAATGTCGCCTGATTTAGTCCACGTTCATGCACTTCTCTTCCTCTCAAACAAATAATTGTGATGAATTTAACTTTATTGCTGTCTTTTCTTTAAAACTCTTTATTTTAATCATTTAATTTTAAACGCACACTNTTGCCTCGCTCATTTACTCGCCTCGCTCGTCTGCTGCTGCAAATGAGTGCCTCGCTCGCAACGCCCCTCTCGCGAGGGCAGACCTAATGAGGCCCTCGTTTGCTTGCCGCTCTACTCTTGCGCCGCCCTCGTTTGCTTACTCGCTCGCTGGCTACTCGTCGCGTGCGCTCGTACCTAACGAGTGCTCATTTGCAAACAGCCTCGCGTGTTCCTCGTGAGTTGCGCTAACTCAGAGCAAACTAACGAGCGAGCGAGTGGCCAAAATGAGGCAAATCCGAACCCTGTCGATAACTCTACAGCAACTGACGATAGTTGTCATTTGTAATAAAAATTTTCTTTCCAGTGGCATTGCCAGCTGGCAACCGAACCTTGGTTACGTTGCTATCCGTAATCGACCCATTAATTCGTTTTTAACATTCTTTAGGATTTCGAAAAACGAAAAATCCACATGCTGCAACCCTTGCGTAAACATGTGCAGCATTGCCAGCTATAGGTTGTTTTTCGAAGATAGCTGAATGAAGGAAAACGAAGTGGAGAGGAATTTAAAAAACACTCACGAAGTGCTTATTTATAGTAAAATTGTTTGATTTTACATATTTTGAAGGAGACGGTGGATTCTATTGCATTTGAAATTATAGCAGCGGAGTAAGAGCGCGCTATGGGAATGATTTCACAAAGATATGCGGGGCTGTCAGGCATAGTAACCATGGGCGCATCTATGTCAGCTTCTGGTTGAATTGTTGAACCACAAGCCAAAACTACTCCTATGCCTGAAGAACTGGTTCTCAATCCAGTTAATGCAATAACAGCTTCTTCAAAGCCATAGAAAATATGCACTTTGTTAAGTCCACCACCTGTTGCATTTGCTTCTGCCTTCGGCCGGGCTTAGGAATTATAACCCTTACTAAGTAGAAATCTCCTTTCTGTGTTGCCGGAGAAGAGGGGCTTCCGCATGTCAAATGTATACAACACTTCTTGTGAATATCACTCCGACTACGCCATCCACAGTATTTTTGCGCAGAACCCACGTCGAAATTTGCAAAAAAGTGCATAGTGCAAACCGAATTTATTAATAAGCTAGTACTCGGAAATTGGAAACATTCATTTTAAATAAAATTTTAATCCTTTGATTACACATGATGTTAAAGTTTTTGGATTCGGGTTATAGGTTTGGACACAACAACCGAATATCATTGTACAAAATAACTAAACCGGACCCAAGTTTCTCGATAAGGGGCAACAAAGATTCTTTTTTGCTCCTTTATATAAAGCAGTGGATAAAAATGTACGTATATGCGAAACGCAAATTTATCTGTTTACAGGAACACCACTAATATTTCCTGCAAACACACATCGATTTACATATTTTATTTCGCCTCCGACACAGAATTGTTTTCGTACAAAATTACGCAAAAAAGCTTACTCGTTCGTTTTTAGGCATGCCATTGTTACGAATTTCGAAAGTTCGAAAATACGATTCGGATTGCAGCATACTATTTCTACGATACGTAACAAAATCCGAATACGAAAGAGTTGCAGAATAGGGGTGAATATTTCTCTAGCCATTTAACCGATGTTAAAATTTTTCACCACGGTATTTTGCTGCACAGCACCATGAATACGGCAAAACAGTTGCTCGCAACCCTAAGTCCTTTATGGGGATGAAATTAACAGCCACAAAAACAAAAACCTTTTCTACTGGTATACTGTGCTGGTAAGAAAAACCGCTGATGGCATGATGCTTAATGCGATTCACATTACCAAACAAAAATTGTTTGTGGCGCTTTTCAAGTTGCAGTTGACAACATAAACCTATTTAAATATATAATAAGATGGAAAATTCTAATTTTCTTAGAAAATTGCGTCGGAAAATAACGAATTAATCCGCTGTTCATAAAACTTTCAACTTTTTGTTGGTTTTGCGTTTTCGTACTTTCTTGCAGATTTCTCTCATTGGGAGTAAGTATTGGCTTAGGTATAGAGTCCGACCGATTCCATTTTTTTTTCAGGTACCGATGCAGATGCCGATTAATCGGCTTATGGGGAAAGAATCGGCCGATGCCGATTCCATACAAAATTACAAATAAATTGGGGCATATTCATAGTCATATTTAGTACTCAACTAAGTCGAAACTATTCTAAGTCACAACTAAAGCTATTCATAGTCGCCTTAGTTTCGACTTTTCTGGCTAAGTACCAACTTAAAATTTAGTTTCGGCTGCAGCTGCAACTAAGTCGTAACTAGGAAGAAGTATTTTATCAAATTAAGGGAAAACAGACGAAATATGTAAAAATTAAGTTGGTAGAGGGTGATTTTGATAATATTGAATAATCTCCAATTAAAATTTACAAAGATTGATCCATTTTAATCGCAAGATGAAATTAAATGCGTATTACAATTCGAATAAAGCTACATCACAATTTTATAATTGGAATAATATAGATAAATTCTCAAATAATAAGTCAGTTTCACGATAGTTCTTTTAAAGTAAATTTGTGCATAACATTTAGACATGTACTATTTGTATGTTTCACACCTTGCTTTCGATAAACATCGACTTCACATCACTGCGGTTGTTCTGGCTATTCCACACAATTAACAAGAAAATTATACCTTAATGCATAATCATCCAATGAAAATAAAAATTACATAAGCGGATGATCAAACTTGACATTACTTAATAAAAATGTAATTTTTCCAAAATATCGTAAAGAAAAATCGATACATTTGCACGCTCGTTTTGTTATATCGTAAACTAAGTCGAAACTACTTAGTAGAAGTCTGAAATGCGACTATGAAATTTTGGTAAATTTTAAGTTGGTACTTAAATTTAAGTTGCAACATTGTTAGTTTCGACTTAGTTGCTGGACTATGAATACGCGCCATTGATTAATTCATAAAATCAGTTAATTTAACGGAGTTAACAAAACAAAAGAAAACAAATAATTGAATTAATTGGCTTGTTATGCAACATTATATACACATGTATGTACATAAGACTGCATCACTTCCCATACAAAAAATAAAATCGGTACTGTTTTTCCGTTGGAATTATAAAATCTATTCTATTTTAAGACGTCCACCAAAATCTTTTTCTTCTTCTTTTTTGGCGCTGTAACCGCCTAAGCGATTTTGGCCGAGTTCAGCAAAGCACGCCAGTCGTTTCTCTTCTGTGCCAACTGACGCCAATTGGAAACGCCAAGTGAAGCCAAGTCCTTCTCCACGTGATCTTTCCATCGCAGTGGGGACCTCCCTCTTCCTCTGCTACCACCAGCGGGTTCCAAGTTGCATACTTTCAGAGCTGGAGCGTCGGTGTCCATTCGAACGACATGGCCAAGCCAGCGGAGCCGCTGTATTTTAATTCGCTGCACTATGTCCATGTCGTTGTAAAGCTCATACAGCTCATCGTTCCATCGTCTGCGGTACTCGCCGCCGCCAACGCGTAAGGGCCCGTAAATCTTCCGCAAAATTTTTCTCTCGAACACTCCAAGAGCCGCCTCATCGGATGTTGTCATTGTCCATGCTTCTGCGCCATGTACCAGCACGGGCATGATAAGTGACTTCTAGAGCGTGGTTTTTGTACGTCCCAAGTAAACGAAATTTTCTACTTTCTCGAAATTGTAAGTGTCAATAGTGACGTGGGTGCCAAGGCGCGAATGTGCTGACTGTTTGTTTGATGACAGGAGATACTTCGTCTTGTCCTCGTTTACCACCAGGCCCATTCGCTTGGAAAATGCAGAACAGACTTCGCGGTTTTTAATACCGATGATATCGATGTCATCGGCATAAGCCAGCAATTGCAGGCTCTTGTAGTAAGTTGTTCCTGTTTGCAGCTCATTATTATCTTCTCCAACATCAGATTAAAGAAGTCACATGAAAGGGACTGTCTGAAACCCCGTGTGGTGACGGAACGGCTCGGAGAGGTCTTTCCCAATTCTGACGGAGCTGGTGGTATTGATCAACGTCATTTTACACAGCCATAGAGTTTTGAGGGGATGCCAAATTCAGACATAGAGGCGTATAGGCAACTCCTTTTAATGCTGTCAAAAGCGGCTTTAAAGTCGACAAATAAGTGGTGAGTGTCGATCCTTTTCTCGCGGGTCTTTTCCAAGATTTGGCGTATTGTGAATACCTGGTCTATGGTGGATTTTCCAGGTCTAAAGCCGCACTATAAGGCCCAATCAGTTCATTGACGGTGGGCTTCAGTCTTTCACACAATACGCTCGATAAGACCTTGTAACCTATGCTTAGAAGGCTGATCCCGCGGTAGTTGGCGCGAATGGCGGGGTCACCTTTCTTGTGGATTGGGCAGAGCACACTTAAATTCCAGTCGTCGGGCATGCGTTCATCTGATCATATTCTGCACAAGAGTTGACGCATGCACCTTATCAACTCCTCGCCGCCGTACTTGAATAGCTCAGCTGGCAGGCTGTCAGCTCCAGCAGATTTGTTGTTTTTCAGCCGCGTTATTGCTATACGTACCTCGTCATAGTCAGGCGGTGGAACGTCGACTCCGTCATCATCGACTGCGGGCTCGGGTTCTGCTTATCCACAACTTTCCGAGCTGCTACCATTTAGTAAGGCGGAAAAGTGTTCCCTCCATAACTTAAGTACGTTCTGGATATCGGTTACTAGGTCGCCATTGTTGTTCTTACAGGAGCACGCCCTGGTCTTGAAATCTTCCGTAAATCGCCTAACTCTCTGGTAAAATTTTCGGGCATTCTTCCTGNGCCTCTCTCTTCTTGTTGCGGCAAATACGTCTCGCTTCCCTCTTCAGATCCCTATAGCGGTCCCACATAGCGCGCGTTGCGCCCGATCGCAGCGTGGCCCTGTAGGCGGCATCTTTTTTCTCTGCAGCTTCCTGGCACGCCTCATCGTACCAGTGGTTCTTTCGGACTTGCTGAAATCCGACTACTTCTTCGGCGGCGGTACTTAATGAGCGAGAAATGTGGTTCCACTGCTCGCATATGTCGGTTCGTTGAAGAGTGCTCTCTGAGAGCAGGTGTGAGAGTCGAGTAGCGAAAGCGCTGGCTGTCTGTTATAATTGCAGGTTTTCGACGTTCAGCTTTCGATTTAATTTCAATTTCGATGTATTCAGTCTATGACATGGTATATCTTACAGACTAGAGGTACATATACAATTTTCTTCAATCTAATGTACACGCAGATGAAAACCCTTTATGGAAAATTAAAACTAACGATACAGATCATCTATGGCTGACTTAAAAACAGATCTTTGTGATGAAAAATCAATATTTAATTTTTTTGAGATTGTATTATACTCTAAAAGCGCTCTGAATATTGGTGCATGAGAAAAATAATTAGCTGTGGCTACAGAGAGATAAAATGGTTTGTGAAATCGAAGAGCTTTGCTGGGTATATTAAAACTAATCAACCCTAGACGTTCGGAACAATCAACGAATCCATTAATTAGATCGTAAACAAACATTCNAATTAGATCTTAAACAAACATTAGAGACTGGATTGTTCTTCTATTCTCAAGTGATTTTAGGCTTATTAACATACAGCGAGCACTATATGAGGGCAGCGGCTCTTCAAATTTTATCGATTGAAGTGCAAAGCGAATGAACTTCCGTTGCACCCTTTCAATTCTAGTAGCATGGCAATTATAAATCGGATTCCATATAATAGCGACATACTCAAGTTTTGAACGAACCAAAGTATTGTAGAGAAGTTTCCGGGTATACGGATCCTTGAAATCCTTTAAGTAGCGGCGCAGAAAAGCAAGGTTACTGTAAACCTTAGGAAGGACACTTAGGACAGCGACGGGATGCCTCCTGATGTCGCCTGAACACCACTTGCACGGCGAGGCGCATATGCTCCCAGTTAAGGAGCATAATATAATGCTCTGCAAGCAGTTCCTGATCGGGAGCCACAGAAGTGGCCACCCAAACAGACAGCTGCTTGCAGAGGAGCCCTCGCCTAGGCACGTCAGGAGGCATCTATATGAACTGACGGACGAAGTCCAGAGGTTCATTAAGCAACCTCTGGACCCGACAGCGTACAGACAGGCCCTGAACGGCATTCACAGGGACTCAGTCTCGAGTTATGTAGACTCTAGACCTGTGAATGCCGTTCTAGGCATACCACCCCCGGACATAGACGAGACAGAGCTTCATCTGCCTCGGGAGACACGCACTACACTCGCTCAACTTCGCTCCGGCTGCTGCAGCAGGCTAAACTCCTACTTGAGTAGGTTGAATGCGGATGTGCCGAACGAATGTCCGGCATGCGGAGAGACCCCACATGACTCGAACCATCTCTTCGCATGCCCGGAAAACCCGACAACCCTAACGGCCTTGTCCCTGTGGACAGATCCCACAGAAGCTGCACGCTTCCTAGGGTTGCCGTTAGTGGAACTTGACGACAACGACTGAGATACCAACCGATCTGGGCGGGGTTTTGTAGCCGCTACAACAACAACAACAAAGGACATAACATATGTGATTTCTGAACGTAAACCGATTATCGAATACAACTCCAAGATCAACAAAATCTTTAACTGAAATAAGTTGGTGGTTAAAAATAGTATAGCGCGATTGCCGAAACTCCGGAGCTTTAGAGATAGACATATGAAAACATTTGTCAATATTAAGTGAAAGTTTATTCCTGCGACTCCATTCGACAAGATTATTTAAGTCCTGTTGTAGGATATGAGAATCAGTCTCCCCGGTAATACTACGAAAAAACTTCAAATCATTAGCATAAAGTAAAAAATTCGAGTTTTTAAAACAGGAACCAACGTCATTTATGAAGAGAATAAATAACATTGGGCCAAGAATGCCTCCTTGTGGGACACCCGAGGATGCAACAAAAGAAAACGACTTACAATTTTCAATTTCAACAAGCAACAATCGGTTCGAGAGATAAGATTTTAGCCAAGCCCAAAAAAACAGAGTGGAAACCGATACATTCGAGTTTATGCAATAAAATTGCTTGCGATACTCTATCAAAGGCTTTCGAGAAATCTGTATAAATGGTGTCTATTTGAAAACCACATTTGGATGCAGATACAGTATTGAGAGAAAACGGCTAAGTTACTGACGGTAGAACACCCATTGACAAACCCATGTTTGTGCGGCTCTAAAATAGATTTTATAGCGAACGTAATTTTTTCTTTAACAACCTGTTCGCAAAGCTTTGAAAAGACTGTTAATTTAGATATTGGTCTATAATTCCTTATATCATTCCTACTGCCTGATTTAAAAATAGGGGTAATGGATGCGACCTTCCAACGATCTATAAACACACCAGTAGAAAGAGATAGATTAATGATGAAACGCACAAAGGCGTACAAATAGAAAATTTACATTACTTTAGAAAATAAGAGCAAAAACCAGCAATATCAACTTTCAAAGAAGTCTTTAGGGCAGTTATACCATTCAGAACATCTATTTCAGAGACAGACAAATATCCAAAGTCCAATGATTGGGTATAGTAGACGGGCGTACAAATAGGGTCATCATCAGCTACAAAATTAGACTTGAAAAAATCTGCAAAAAAGTTTAGACTGAGACAGTGATTGTGAACACAATCCATTGACACAATCCATTCCCACGACAGCCGGTTCTACGTACCGGAATGACTCGGGTTTTACCCGACCAAGGGCTGTTGTTTCGGCGATCTAACCCCGTTTAGGTCGGCGAAGTATCTCAGAAGTTGTTCGTCCATAGGGCTACATTCGCTACGTTTTCTCCTACTCAGGGCTGGCATCGAGTCAAACCCAGGGCCAGAAACCTACACCTGCTGTGTATGCCAGAGACGACTACACCACAACTCCACCTCTGTCAAGTGCAATGCTTGCGAGGGGTGGTGACACATCGGCAGTGGACCGCGTCGTATGTGGCCCCCTGCTGCTCAAACAGAGCAGCCTCCACGGCTAACCACAGTCCACCAGAGCAGCCTCACACAGTCACCACAGCACAACAACATAATAACACCACAGACCATACCACAGCCACGACAGACCATAGAACACACACAGCCGCACCACCACCCACACGCCGCCGCCAACAACTCCTGGTTCCTCCTACAATCTGCACGGTATGTCAGACCAGGATATTCCGTAATGTCACATCAGTCAAGAGCAACACCTGCCTTGGCTGGTGCCACTTTAGGGCATGCTCAGGTCTGCGTACCACGCGAGATTGGACGGGGAACTTCGAGGGCCCGTGTTGCGCTGCTCGGTCGCAGACCCCAATTGCGACGCCCCCCACCACCACCACAGGGCGGCAATCACCTCAGCAGCACACACAGCCAACGGCGGCAAGAACATACACTTCACTTACACCCCACATCACGACACGTCTCCCGAACCACATGAAGCTCCTTCAATTTAACTGTAACGGGCTACAGAGCAAGATTGAGGAGATAACCGTCTTCATGTGTCGGCATGGTATATTGATAGCTGCGGTCCAAGAGACGAAGTTGCACAGCAATTCAACTTTGTTGAATTGCGCCGGGTACAACGTGCACCGTCGAGATCGCGAGCGAGATAATGGTGGTGGCTTAGCGTTCATCACGCACCACACCGTGCAGTATCGTCTTATCGAAGCAGACATCGACCGCAGGGATACCACCCTAGAATGTCAGGGCATTGCTATCCGGTCAGGCGATGTCGAGCTCGAAATATTTAACATATACATACCCCCTGTCACCTGCTGCCCGGCAGGATATCACCCTGATATAGGTGCGCTCCTCAGAGGTGAAAACCGTATGGTAGTAGGTGACTTTAATGCGCACCACGATCTTTGGCACTCAAGCCTGTCAAACGATCGTAGGGGAACAGACTTGGCTGAGCAGATAGACGATTCGACATTCTGCACAATGAACGACGACGCACCCACCAGGATTATGGGTAACTGCAGTAGCTCGCCAGACATCACAATAGTCAGCGCTGGTCTGATAAACAGCATAACGTGGCGACCTATGCTGACTCTAGCATCAGACCATCTACCCATAGTCATCTCGATTGATAAACCAACCGACTTTGCCTCCGCCAAACACCGGACCTATATCAACTTTTCTAAAGCTGATTGGAAAGGTTACGCGGAGTTTACCGAAAACACCTTCACAGCGCTCCCCACACCAACCGACGTCCATCTCGGTGAACGTAAGTTCCGCAGGGCTGTCACTGCTGCTGCAGCTCGCTTCATACCGGCAGGATGTATATCGGACCCACGTCCAAACTTCCCTGCCGAAGCGGCTGTTCTAGCCGATGAGCGTGATAGCCTTCGTCAGGCCGATCCCGGAGATCCCCGTATCAGGGATCTCAACGCGGAGATTCGGCAACTTGTAAACGTACATAAGCGGAAGAAGTGGGAGGAGCATCTGAAGACTTGTAACTTCACCTCTGGTGTGAGCAAGCTTTGGTCAACCGTGAGGTCATTGTCTAATCCGACGAAGCACGACGACAGAGTCGAAATTTCCTTCGGCGACCATGCTTCGTCGGACCCGGAGCGATGCGCGAGCTATTTTAGCCGGCAGTTCATACTGCATCCTCCGGTGGACAAAGCCAAGCGTCGAGTGACCAGAAGGCTGCACAAACTGCCAACAACTTGTGCCCCCCTTGCTTTCACTTGCGGTGAAGTTCAGGTGGCCATCGGGAAGGCGAAAGCCTCCAAAGCCATGGGTCCCGACGGAATATGCATGCTGATGCTGAAAAATTTGGGTCCTGCGGGGGTAGCGTACCTAACGGAGGTCCTCAATCTGTCTATGGCCACTCTCATCATCCCAGACATCTGGAAGGTGGGGAGAGTGGTCCCACTGCTCAAACCGGGGAAACCTGCCAACAAAGGAGATTCGTATCGTCCGATAACACTCCTTTCCCCGGTAGCGAAGACACTCGAGGCCTTGCTACTCCCGTACTTCACAAATCACCTGACCCCAGCGAAGCATCAGCATGGTTTCCGTAAAGTGCACAGCACAACAACAGCACTTAACGCCATAAACACTCAGATAACTCGTGGCCTTAACCGTAACCGTCCCTGTGAGAGAACGATTCTAGTAGCGTTGGACTTGTCAAAGGCGTTTGACACCGTCTGCCATTCCACGCTACTAGAAGATATAGAGGCCTCCTCTCTCCCACAGAGGCTCAAACGGTGGTCGGCAAATTATCTGAGTGGTCGACATTCGTCGGTAATGTTTAGAGACAAAACGAGTAAGCAGCGAAAAATAAAACAGGGGGTTCCTCAGGGTGGTGTCCTTTCCCCGCTACTGTTTAACTTTTATATTTCAAAGCTCCCTCAACCACCAGAGGGAGTCTCGATTGTCTCCTATGCCGACGATTGCTCGATCATGGCGACTGGGAATGGAATTGATGACCTGTGTTCGAAAGTAAACGGCTATCTCTCCGAACTTTCTCGCTTCTTCACTGCAAAGTGTCTAGCCCTCTCCCCTACGAAATCCTCCGCGACCCTGTTCACAACCTGGACGAAGGAGGTCAGGCTACCGCTGGGGATTCACGTCGATGACACACCAATTCCGACGGTGAATAACCCCAAAATACTCGGAGTAACATTCGACAGCCTGCTCTCCTTCTCTGCGCACTCAACCGCTATTGTCAATAAAGTACAGAGCCGCAACAAGGTCCTCAAGTCGCTAGCCGGCAGTACTTGGGGCAAAGACAAAGAAACGTTGCTGGCAACATACAAGGCAATAGGCCGGCCGGTTTTGAACTACGCAGCGCCAGTGTGGTCGCCAGGGACTAGTAGGACGCAGTGGACGAAGCTACAGACTGTACAGAACACCGCACTCAGGACAGCGACAGGATGCCTCCTGATGTCGCCTGAACACCACCTGCACGGCGAGGCGCAAATGCTCCCTGTAAAGGAGCACAATATAATGCTCTGCAAGCAGTTCCTGATCGGGAGCCACAGAAGTGGCCACCCAAGCAGACAGCTGCTTGCAGAGGAGCCCTCGCCTAGGCACGTCAGGAGGCATCTATATGAACTGACGGACGAAGTCCAGAGGTTCATTAAGCAACCTCTGGACCCGTCAGCTCATAGACAGGCCCCGACTACTGCAGCAGGCTAAATTCCTACCTGTGTAGGTTAAATGCGGATGTGCCGAACGAATGTCCGGCATGCGGAGAGACCCCTCAGGACTCGAAACATCTCTTCGCATGCCCGGAAAACCCCACAACCCTAACGGCGTCGTCCCGATGGACTGACCCCATAGAGGCTGCACGCTTCTTGGGGCTGCCGTTAGTGGAACTCGACGACAACGACTGAGATATCAGCCGATCTGGGCGGGGTTGTTGTAGCCGCTACAACAACAACAACAATCCATTGAAATTCATGCAAGTTGGAATATTGGTACAACCTTTTTTGGAACGAACGTATTTCCAAAAAGCTTTGGGGTTGTTTTTAATTTCAGTTTCAAATCTACAAATGTATTGCTTGTATAAAAACTTATCGAGAACATTGAACTGATTCATATAATAAATGTATTTTTCTTTTAAAACTAAATTATTACTTTGAGCTTTAAATAATTTATAGTACTTGTTTCTTTGATTTTTTAACTTTTTAAGGTTTTTGTTATACCATGGTAATTTATGAATAGGAGGTGAGAGAACTGAAAGGTTTTTCGAAAAGACATCGTGAATTTCGCATATAAAACTTTCAAAACAATCAGCTAAATCACTGGTGTTAAGAACCGAGTCCCAATTTATATTGGTTATGGCAGCGTTTAACCTTTCATAGTTAGCATTACGAAAGTTATAAGAAGTGCGTTTTTCATTACCATAAGCAACAGCGCTATAAAATTCCAACTTTATGATAAGAGGCACATGATGTTTATCTGTTTTACTTATTGGAAAAGCGCATTCAAATAAATTAAATATTATGTTTTCATCAACAAATACAAGATCCAATATTTTATCTAACTTATTAAATAAGGTATTAATTTGGATAAGGTTAAGACTAAGAAGGCTATCTAAAAAGTACATTTCATGAGATCTATTAACATTAGTTGGTATCAAGATACCATTAAATTATAGGTCAGACCATACGAGATCGCGGAGATTGAAATCACCAAGAATGCAAAAATGACAATCTTCATTTTTTCAAAAAGATTAACAATATTTTCAGCATGTTCACTATATAAACTATCTAAGCTATTCGGAGGAATATAAGATACACATATAAATAATTTACGAAAACTACTAAGAATGCAGACACAAAGCTGATCAAGAAGAGTATCATTATTTGATAACTGTTGTAGTGAAGATCGTAAACCGCTCTTCACAGCGATCAAAACACCCCCACCCTTGAGGTGTCCAGTTTTTATGGCATCCCTATCTTTCCGATATACTACAAACTGATTTGAATCAAAAAACTCAGCATCGAAAAAATCCTTATTAAGCCAAGTTTCAACAAAAACGTAGATGTCATATTCGGCGCGAGATGTTACTAGAAAAATATCTTTGGCTTTGGTCCGCATTCCAGACATATTTCGGAAATAAATTCTAAGAGACTTATTAAAAGTCTTGTAGGCTACTTGATTTTTTCTGCACTTTCCTCCTTTTGAAAAAAAAACGAAAAGGACGAACTTTAATATCAGATGGCCAAATAGTTGGATTTAATACTTTAGAATAAACTGATGGCGAAACGCCAAGTTTAAAGTTTACACTACGCAAGTTGTCTACAGAAGCATCTTTCTTAATCAATTTATAGCACGCAAAATGTTTACTTTGAATGCCAGAATGTCGTGAAACATAGGAGATTACATTTTCTTCAGTTACCGACGATTTGAAAGAAGAGACACGCAACCACTTCTTTTTAACAACAATATCCAGCTCACCGCTATCATTACAACCAATAAAATTTTTATTTTTATTTAGACCCTTTTTTTTGACGCACAGTAATCCATTCGTTCGGATTAACAACATCTGCAGGTGGCTCCGCAACAGTAAACGTATAAGAATTATCATCGGGCAGCACATCAGATAACTGAGTACATGGCAATCATCGGAGTTGACATCGCAGTCACTACATTAGTGACAGTAGCAGACGAGTGAGAGAGCAACATTGATGGCCAAATTTGAGCGGGCTGCAAAGAAGATAACTGAGTGCCAGTAGCAGTAACATGGGTCGACGCTGCGCCCGCCGCAGTAGCAGAGCGAGCCGGCTGTTTAGCACTCCCCACGCCAGCGGTAGTGTCGCTATATGATTTTACTTGTTTGTTTTCGTTAATTTCTGAATTAGCAGAGCGAGGCGGTAATTTAGCACTTCCCATGCCAGTGACAGACAAGGAGCATGAAGATGACGATTTTACTTGTTTGTTTTCGTTAATTTCTGAATTAGCAGAGCGAGGCGGTAATTTAGCACTTCCCATGCCAGTGACAGACAAGGAGCATGAAGATGACGATTTTACTTGTTTGTTTTTGTTAATTTCCGAATTTGCAGAGCGAGGCAGTAGTTTAGCACTCCCCGCGCCGGTGACTGAGACTGAATTATGAGTAGCAGCAGCCGAAGCAATAGCACCAGCAGACAAAGAGCATGAAGATGACGATTTTACTTGTTTGTTTTCGTCAATTTCCGAATTTGAATTTTGAGCAAGGCAGCTAATAACAACACGACGCAAACCTTTGATTTCCGATAGCAGGAGAGACAATGTAGCATCTTTAGCATCAAGTTTGGTGTGCAGTTCACGAATCTCCGCTTGAAGAGTGTCAGACTTTTGCAATAAACACTTATTTTCTTCATGAAGCGCACTGACAGCAGACAAAAGGCGAGCATTAACCGCTTTAATTTCGGCCAGCTCTTCGGCCACAGTAGATAACCTTTGTTGTTTATACATTTCCATTAGTTTTTATTTTGGCGCTCGTCACTAATATCCACAGCCGCAGGTGGTGGAGGAGAACGAATTGACTTACGGCGCACATCCAAACAAACATTACAAAAAAAACGGCTTATCTATGCTCAGCAAATAGTCAAGATCAGCCTGTTGAATGCCGACGCATTTGAGATGAAAAAACTCTATGCACTTAGAGCACTGCACTTTAAATTCAGGGCGCTCAACCTTCCTAAACCACAAACACAAGGCATATTAAATGGATGTACAAAATTAAATTCACTTAAATAAATCCAATTTTAATAAAAGAGTCACTGTCTCAGATTGTTCAATATGCACCATGCCAATGATTAGCATATAAATAACTAGGTATATGATTTTAATCAAAGAAATTGAAGAGCGAATAGAAACACGACTGCTCGGCGCGAAGACTTGCTTGCATATTTGGGCGCACATTTTTTGCTGCACAGAGGCGGGTGCGTATCTTGGCTGCAACAAGATAGTGGTCCGAGTCGATGTTTAGGCCTCGGAGTGTGCGTACGTCTAAAACACTGGAAGCGTGCCTTCCGTCTATCACAACATGATCGATTTGGTTTCTCGTTTTTTGATCCGGAGACAGTCACGTAGCTTGATGGATCTTTTTATGCTGGAACCTAGTACTGCATACTACCGTGTTTCGGGCCCCGGCGAAGTCGATCAGCCTCAATCCGTTGTCGGACGTTTCGTCATGGAAACTGAATTTTTTCGACGGTGGTTCCAAAGATCCCTTCCTTGCCCATCCTGGCATGGAAGTCGCCAAGCACGATTTTGATATCATGACGGGGACAGCGTTCGTACGTGCGCTCCAAGCGCTCATAGAAGAGATCCTTGGACGCCTCATCCTTCTCTTCCGTCGGGGCATGGGCGCAGATGAGCGAGATGTTGAAGAATCTAGCTTTGATTCGGATTGTGGCTAGACGCTCGTCCACCGGGGTGAACGACAGTACTCGGCGACGGAGTCACTCTCCCACCACAAATCCAACTCCGAATTTGCGCTCCTTTATATGGCAGCTGTAGTAGACGTCATAAGGCCCCAGACATTGCTTGCCTTGCCCCGTCCAACGCATTTCTTGGATGGCGGTGATGTCAGCTTTTGTCCTTACGAGGAAATCAACCAGACGGGCAGAGGCACCTTCCCAAGATACTTCGCCGACCTAAACGGGGTTAGATCGCCGAAACAACAGCCCTTGGTCGGGTGAAACCCGAGTCATTCCGGTACGTAGAACCGGCTGTCGTGGGAATGTTCACAGCATACCCAGCGCAACGACTATATATACCCCATTGCACTCCCGTCCAAAATAATTCGGAAAAATATTAAGATTTAAGCGAGCTGGACCGATTTGAAAATACATAAAAAAATGGAATTTTTTATGAATAAAAATAGTTTCTTAAAGATATTTCTTGCAACAAGTAATTTTTAAGCAAAAAACAAAACCGACTTCCAATTCTCATACTTAAAAAAACATATATATATATATTTCATGATCCAATGATCGGATCTAAACCAGATTAGTATGGGACCACCTCTGAGACACTACCTTTCCGATGCAAAAAGAATTATCGAAATGACGTGGTCCAAAGTTATGCGGTAACATACATAAACAAAAAATAAAAAATAAAATATTGCGACGACTGATAACCTCCTCCTTTTTTGGAAGTTAAAAATCCCCTCAAATGACAAAACGGTTTAAGATTTTTGATGCTGTTTTTTAAATTTTTTCAAAGATTGGTATAAGAAAAGCTTGAATAACTGAACATAAACTCTTTCGATTTCGTCTTGTGAGGTATCATTGGAAAGGTATTTTCTCGCCCTTTTTATTTATTTGCTAATAAGCTCATTCAAGGAAAGAGGAAGGTAGGATGAACAACATCATTCAAAGTTGAATTAAGATGAGTTGGTATTTGTAAAAGGGACACGAATGACTTTTTTGCACATAAATAAAAACAGTGGGAAAATACCTTTCGACCGAGATCCCATAAGGCTATATCAGAATAGTTTTGGCCCAGTTATTTAAGTTTTTCGTAAATCAATCTTTGAAAAAAGTAAAAAAAAACAGCATCAAAATCTCATTACGATTCCGTTGAAAAGATTTTTAAATATTTTTATGCAGATCTTTTAAGCCTAATCTGTTTTGTCATCTGAGGAGACCTTTTTCAAAAAGTTCTTTAAGAAACTATTTTTATTCATAAAAAACTCCATTTTTGGAGGTATTTTCAAATCGGTCCAGCTCGCTTAAATCTTAATATTTGTCCGAAATATTTTAATGAACGTCTTAAAATATAATTTTATATAAAAAAGTATAATTTTGGAATCCCGGCGGAAAACCGCAACTTTTTTTGCTGATGCAGTCTAATGTACATACATATTTTTGTGTAAAAATATATGTACATTAGGGTGGTCCAAAAACAGTAAAGTCTGAATTGTAATGCTCTCACCCCCTAGGATTGTTCTATATCGAAAAAAAGGATACCCCTATTTTTTTATTTTGAAATCAAAAAATATTTAGAGGTCGCTCAAAGCGTTCAAAGTTTTCCATGTATTTTTATATGGAAAAAACCACTTTTCATAGAAATGGTATAGAATTATTGAAAATAAATATTTTTCGATCAGAAAACTCTTGTTCTCTTCAGGAGACTTTCAATAATATTATCCAATTGTTTATTTAACCATTTTTTAATACTAACGATTTTTTATTGCACTTTTCGGGGTTTATGGCAGTCCTTTAAATTATAGTTGCGATTAAAAAATGGTTAAATAAACAATTGGGTATTACTGTTGGGAATCTAATGCAGATCAACAGAATTTTCCGATACAAAAATATTGATTTTTAAGAAATCTACACTATTTCTACGAAAAGTTGTTTTTTCCCCATATACTATACATATTTTTTTGATTTCAAAATAAAAAATAGGGGTATATTTTTTCGGTATAGAACAATCCTAGGGGGTGAGAGCATAAATATTCCGACATTACAAAAATGTGTCTTATGTAATGTACATTAGATTACATAAGACACATTTTTGTAATGTCGGAATATTTATGATCTCACCCCCTAGGATTGTTCTACATCGAAAAAAGTAGTTCTTTATTTTGAAAAATAATTAGAGTCGCTCAAAGGGCTCAAAGTTTTGCATGTATTTTGTATGGAAAAAAAAAACTTCGTGGAAATGGTATAGAATTCTGGAAAATCAATATCTTTCTACCGGAAATCTCTGTTTCTCTTCAGGAGACTCCCAATAATAATACCCAATTTTTTTTACCAGTTTTTCTTAGTAATTATATTTTATAGGTCCGCCAAATCCCTTAGGAAATGCCAGAAAATGCAATGGAAGGATAAATAAAAAATCTTCAATATTAAAAAATGGTTAAATAAACAATTGGATATTGTTATTGGAAGTCTCTTGAAGAGAATCAGAGTTTTCCGATCGAAAAATATAAATTTTCTAGAATTCCATAGCATTTCCACGAAAAGTTGTTTTTTTCCATACAAAATACATATGAAAACTTTGACCGCTTTAAGCGACCTCTTAATATTTTTTGATTTCAAAATAAAAAAATAGAAGTATAATTATTTTTCGGTATAGAACAATCCTAGGCGGTGAGAGCATTAAAATTCCGACTTTATTTATTTTGGACCACCCTAATGTACATACATATAGCGTACCACAAAATAAAAGAATTGCGATATTTTGACCGGTTTTGGCATTTGGCATGTCTTTTGTTTATTTAATGTTTATTATTTTTTTATAAAAGTCCAGCTGGTATATAACAAAAACCATATAAATTCAGATTTCAAACTGTAAAAAAATTCCGCTTATTTTCACCAAAATTTCAAACTTTTTAATCAGAATTTTGGAATGCAGTTTTGTAGACCATTTAATACTAGTATAATAAAGTGCAACTTTCAAGCTGCTATAAAATCCCGTTAATTTTTGTAATTTTTTTTGCTGGCAGTGTCCTCCATATAAAAGAAAATTGTCGAACATACTTCTGTATGGAAAAAACGTGAACACCTTTATCCAAAAAAAAATCATTTTTCGAGCTGTCTGCAAATGTTTTTTGATGTTGGCTATTGTCTGTCGCTTCACTAGAACATATGAAAAGAAATCTATACTTCTATACTCTATACTAATTATATAAAGAGAAGTCCGCGAACGGCTGGTCCGATTTTCATGAAATTTTGTATACAAATAGCTTTCGGTAACCACCATGTTTTAGGCTAAAAAAATTTTAGGTAGGTAGACCAGGGACCGGTGTATTCGAAAAAATCTTTTTATAGTCCGATTTTCTTAAAATTTAGTACGTAAGTAGCTTTTTAGCATATATGACCCATTTTTTCCGGGAAGTGGTCCAGGGACCGATCTATTCGATGATACGAATTTATGGTCCGATTTGCTTAAAATTCGGTACTTAGGTAGCTTTTTGCCTGGATAAGCTTATAGATTCCTGTTTTCCAGTTTTCATGCAATCTCGAATATAAATAGCTTTGAGCAACCACCATATCAAGGGGCGAATTCGTCACTAAGCAAGATATTTTTGCGCCCATCAGAAACAACGGATACTGTCAAAATATAATTATAATATATAATATATCTCAACTAATATATATTTAGAAAGCCGTTTGTTAGTTTTCGCAAGGCTCGAGAGCGGCTGAACCGATTTTTTTGAAACTGCCACCTGCCGCACGTGTCCCAAGGATGGTTTTAGGCTGAAAAAAATCTATATGTAAAGGGGGCGTGGCACTTCCCATACAAACCGAGTTTCTCATGCTACATATCTCTGAAAGTGTGCATGGTAGAGTTTTGGAAATTGGTATGGAGATATACGAAATCAATCGCATACCCTTGGAGAAAAATTTTAGCTATTGTAAAAAGGGGTGTGACATCTCCCATACAAACCGAATTTTTCATACTGCTTATCTCTGGAAATTTTTTGGTAGAGTTCTAGAGTTTTGTATGGAGATGTACGAAATAAATCGCATACTCTTGGAGAAAAATTGGAACTATTGGAAAAGGGGGCGTGGCATCTTCCATACAAACCGAATTTTTCATACTGCCTATCTTTGGAAGTGTTCATGGTAGAGTTCTGGAACTTGGTATGGAGATATACGAAATCAATCGCATACTCATGAAGAAAGAGGGCAGCTGTTGGAAAGGGGGGCGTGGCACCTCCCATATAAATCGAATTTTTATACTGCATATCTCTGAAAGTATTCATGGTACAGTACTGGAACTTCGTATGGAGATATGTATATAGTTGAAATCAAGCCCATACTCATGGAGAAAATTTGGGCTATTTGAAAAGGGGTGTGAGGCCTACAAACCTACCGACCTTTAGCTATCTTTGAATGAATTTTTTTATTCTTCTGTAGGTGTGTTTGTGAGTGAAATCCTCCTAAATGGTTGTACGGATTTTAACGAAACTTTTTGTGTATTTGAGTGGGTCTCTGGATGGTTTAGTTTCACAATTTAATCCGACAGTTGGCGCTGTAGTTGAGTTATTACTAAAAATCTTATTTATGATCCGATTTGGCTAATGTTTTAAATATGTATGCAATACTATTGCAAAAACGTGCTGCCAAGTGGTGCTGAAGTCAAGTTATTACTAAAAATAGCCAAGTGAGAAAGGGGCCGTGAAGATCAGAATAAATCGAGCTGTTGCACCATTGAGTATATCCAACGCTCCTGCGTTGCGATTGGCCCAATGGATGTGATTTTCCCATATTATTATGCGTTCAAACTTTTAAGGTATTTCGTCTGAAATAAGTAGATGTATATTGCATTTCTGTAGAACAATGATCCGCACCCATTTTGAAATTGCCACCAACTATACTGTAAAGCTTCTAGGACATTCACTATAGAACCGGGTCATTGTTGCCGCCAGGGAGTGAAGAGGAAAAAATGTATTTCGCTTTGCGAATAACCGTGCTATGAAATGCCGCACAACTGGAGAATTCCGCCGGGATTCCAAAATTATAAATTCGTATCATC
>NW_016158035.1:111681-114926 GCF_001687245.7 Rhagoletis zephyria
ATAAATTCGTATCATCGAATAGATCGGTCCCTGGACCACTTCCCGGAAAAAATGGGTCATATATGCTAAAAAGCTACTTACGTACTAAATTTTAAGAAAATCGGACTATAAAAAGATTTTTTCGAATACACCGGTCCCTGGTCTACCTACCTAAAATTTTTTTAGCCTAAAACATGGTGGTTACCGAAAGCTATTTGTATACAAAATTTCATGAAAATCGGACCAGCCGTTCGCGGACTTCTCTTTATATAATTAGTATAGAGTATAGAAGTATAGATTTCTTTTCATATGTTCTAGTGAAGCGACAGACAATAGCCAACATCAAAAAACATTTGCAGACAGCTCGAAAAATGATTTTTTTTTGGATAAAGGTGTTCACGTTTTTTCCATACAGAAGTATGTTCGACAATTTTCTTTTATATGGAGGACACTGCCAGCAAAAAAAATTACAAAAATTAACGGGATTTTATAGCAGCTTGAAAGTTGCACTTTATTATACTAGTATTAAATGGTCTACAAAACTGCATTCCAAAATTCTGATTAAAAAGTTTGAAATTTTGGTGAAAATAAGCGGAATTTTTTTACAGTTTGAAATCTGAATTTATATGGTTTTTGTTATATACCAGCTGGACTTTTATAAAAAAAATAATAAACATTAAATAAACAAAAGACAGTACGGTGGTTGTGTACCTAGAACGGCATTCACAGGCCTGGAGTCTACATAACTCGAGACTTACTCCCTGTGAATGCCGTTCAGGGCCTGTCGATATGCTGACGGGTCCAGAGGCTGCTTAATGAACCTTTGGACTTCGTCCGTCAGTTCTTAGAGATGCCTCCTGACGTGCCTGGGTGAGGGCTCTTATGCAAGCAGTGGCCTATTTGGGTGACCACGTCTGTGGCTTCCAACCAGAAACTGCTTGCTGAGCATTGTGTTATGCTCCTTAACGGGGAGCACTTTCGCCTCGTCGTGCAGGTGATATTCTGGCGACATCAGAAGGCATCCAGTCGCTGTCCTAAGTGCGGTGTTTTGTGTCGTCTGTAGCTTCATCCACTGCGTCCCGGCGACCACACTGGTGCTGCGTAATTTAAACCCGGCTGGCCTATTGCCTTGTATGCTGCCAGCAACGTTTCTTTGTCTTTGCTCTAAGTACTGCCGGCTATCGACTTGAGGACCTTGTTGCGGCTCTGTACTTTGTTGACAATAGAGGTTGCGTGCGCAGAGAAGGAGAGCATACTGTCGAAGGTTACTCCGGTAGCCTGACCTCCTTCGTCCAGGTGGTGAACAAGGTCGCAGAGGATTTCGTAGGGGAGAGGGTTAGGCTCCTTGCAGTGAAGAAGTGAGAAAGCTCGGAGAGATACCCGTCTACTTTCGAACACAGGTATCAATTCCATTCCCAGTCGCCATAATCGAGCAATCATTGGCTTAAGAGACAATCGAGACTCCCTCTGGTGGTTGAGGGAGCTTTGAAATATAAAAGTTAAACACTAACGGGGAAAGCACACCACCCTGTGGAAGCCCCTGTTTTATTTTTCTGAGTTTGCTCGATTTGTCTCTAAACATTACCGACGAGTATCGACCACTCTCAGATTATTTGCCGACCACCGTTTGAACCCCTGTGGGAGAGAGGAAGCCTCTATATCTTCTAGTAGCGTTGAGTGGCTGACGGTACCAAACGCCTTTTACAAGTCCAACGCTACTAGAATAGTTCTCACAGGGACGGTTACGGCTAAGGCCACGAGTTATCTAAGTGTTTATGGCGTTAAGTGCTGTTGTTGTACTGTGCACTTTACGGAAACCACGCTTATGCTACGCTGGGGTCAGGTGGTTCGTGTAATAGGGCAGCAGCAAGGCGTCTAGTGTCTTCGCTACCGGAGAAAGGAATGTTATCGGTCGATAAGAATCTCCTTTGTTGGCTGGTTTCCCCGGTTTGAGCAGTGGGACCACTCTCCCCAACTTCCAGATGTCTGGGATGATGAGAGTGGCTATTGACAAATTCAGGACGTCCGTTAGGTACGCTACTCCCTCAGGACCCAAATTTTTCAGCATCAACATGCATATTCCGTCGGGACCCTANCAATACGAGTATTAAAAGGTGTTCGCACGAGCCGATTTTGCGTTCAACTTTTGCTTTCCACTCACGCAGGGTTGCACGAAAAAAAAATTGAATGGCTAAATGTTCGCTGGCGACCAAGGAAAATTTTAGTAGACGGACGGCAAATTCTAGAAAAAGGGGGGTAGAATAGGACCCCCTGATTTCAAAAACACCCCCTTTTTTCTAGCAACCCTATAGTTCTTATATAATTTATTGTTAAAGTTTTCATATAAACGATGAATAAGATAGCAAAATAACATAAAACTTGGTGCTGCCAGACTGAAATTTTGAATAATAGCGGATTTCTAATACGGAATTTTCACTTAGTAGAATTCTCCTTTCTGTGTTGCCAAAGAAGAGGGGCTGAACACCTTTTGCAGAGAACACCTTTCTGCGTAGGCGGCGTTCGGCCGCACTTAGGGATTATAACCTTCACTACGTAGAATTCTCCTTTCTGTGGTGCCGAAAAAAGGGGGCGGAACAACTTTTGCAGAGAACAGCTTTTTGCGTAGGCGGCCTGCGGCCGCACTTAGGGATTATAACCCTCACTACGTAGAATTCTTTCTATTGTATTGTTTTGTACGGTATGGCAACACATCTTATGTGTCAGTTTGCAACCATGTGTTATTGTATCATGATTGTAAATATGGGTGCAATGTAATGTAATTACAAGTTAATAAAAGTTGGATTAAAGTGATTTATATACAAGATAAAATAAAATAAAAGTGCTTAAACTATTAGGTAGTGTTATGTGCATTTATATATATGAAAGTATGTGACAAATGCACTCTTTGATAGGGAAATCAAGTGGAACGTCTTAAGAAATTTTAACAACAAATAACTTTATACAATTATATTGTTTATATTTTTTAGTTATACATGTTTTAGAGGATACCTCCCTTAACATCCTGACTAAGTTTCAATTGTTAATTCCACCTGGTTTTCTTAAAACACAAGGTGCGGCTGACTACTAAAGCCCACCCAAAACTTTTATTAATTTGTAATTACATTACATTGCACCCATATTTACAATCATGATACAATAACAAATGGTTGCAAACTGACACATAAGATGTTTTGCCATACCGTACAAAACAATACAATAGAAAGAACTCTACGTAGTGAGGGTTATAATCCCTAAGTGCGGCCGCA
>NW_016158035.1:115061-155140 GCF_001687245.7 Rhagoletis zephyria
TAAGTGCGGCCGAAGACCGCCTACGCAGAAAGGTGTTCTCTGCAAAAGGTGCTTAGCCCCTCTTCTTTGGCAACACAGAAAGAAGAATTCTACGTAGTGAGGGTTATAATCCCTAAGTGCGGCCGAAGGCCGCCTACGCAGAAAGGTGTTCTCTGCAAAAGGTGTTCAGCCCCTCTTCTTTGGCAACACAGAAAGGAGAATCCTACGTAGTGAGAGTTATAATCCCTAAGTGCGGCCGAAGGCCGCCTACGCAGAAAGGTGTTATCTGCAAAATGTGTTCAGCCCCCCCTTCTTCGGCAGCACAGAAAGGAGAATTCTACTAAGTGAAAATTCCGTATTAAAAATCCGCTATCATTCAAAATTTCAGTCTGGCAGCACCAAGTTTTATGTTATTTTGCTATCTTATTCATCGTTTATATGAAAACTTTAACAATAAATTATATAAAAACTATAGGGTTGCTAAAAAAAGGGGTATTTTTGAAATCAGGGAGTCCCCTCAACCCAACTTTTTCTAGAATTTGCCGTCCGCATACTCAAATTTTCCCATTGTCTTGGAAAAATTGTCTCATCCATCATATGTGTACGCCGTGTTACTTGCTCCAATAATTAAATCATGGTATATTTACATGGGTATGGTAGCACGAAACGTCACAATCTGCCTAATTGTTAGGTTGTTAATATGCCTACGAAAAAGTAACAATAGCACAGAGGTTTTTTAAATACATTTTGAACGGAACTCCTTTCTTTTTTGTATCATACTTTTATAATGGAACATTGTTTATAAAAAATGAAACTTACGCTCAAAAGAGTCGAGTCTGCTACGCCTCCATTCAATGATGTATCATCGTGTCTACCTAAATTCAACGGTAGAGCAAGCTTTTCTGCTGTTTTTTCATTTGACGGTTTAGTTAAAATAGTCATATTTCTAAATTGAATTCGTCTAATGATTGGAATGCTTTTTCAATTATGTATAAATAAATTTCCACCTTTGTCTAGGGATATATAGGTATGCAGGGATAAATCGATACAAGTAAATCCAAGTACATACTAGGCACTTTTCTCAATTTATTAAGTATTTTTGTACTCGATACTTTTTGCTACGATCCAAGTAGGTATCGAAAAAAGTTCTTGTATCGGAAGCGAAAAACTTATTATGCTTCAGGATTTTCTTTGAAAAGTATCCCATTAATAGACCTTTCGCACCAGGCGATTTTTCAGGCAACAAAAGTTGAATGCGGAGTTGAATGATAGGGCTTTCGCACGCGGCGATTTTTCAGGCAACTTTTAGTTGAAAGCAAAAATCGCCTCGTCCGAACGGCCTTTCAACTAATCGCTTTCAACAAAGTTGGTCGCCAGCCAACTTTGAGCTCGTTCAACTTTTTTTCCTTGCAACCCTGTGTTTGTTTACATTCTGTATCAGTGTTGGGATATCAAATTGTTCCTTTAGTACGAAATCTATACAAAAAATGTACTTTTGGCTATAAATTGTATACACTTTTTAATTCGCTCATATATTTTCTTAGTACATTCCCTTCAAGACCAATGATTTTATGGTATTCATGAGAAAGTTTTATTGTTTATGTACATACGTTTACGTATTTTACACTTTTACAAATTGATTCCACGTGCACATGTATTGCATTTAACGCAAATATGTATGCACACATTTTCAGGTATACATCTTAACAAAAAGCATATTTAAGTTGATATTAATGGATAAAAGAGACATTTTCTTTGGATTCAGTACTAAAATTTGACATTTTTATAGCATTTCAAGTGCTTATCAAAACTTTACGACAAGATTTGACCATTTATCTTAATATTATTAAATTTTAATTATTTTTTGTAAAAATACGGTTTATATTTTAAGAAAAGCCGTACAAATCCAAGGTTCAAACTTTGTGCAACATTAAAAAAACCAACACACTTTCGTAAAAATTTCGATCTATTTAATTCGATTTCCTAGATTTATTTTGAGTGTGTGGTTTTTTAGCCCATTAAATTTTAATATAACTAAGTTTTTTAAGATTTCTTTGATGAAGGTGTTGCTAATTTCCTCCATATAAAAAAATCGTCGAACACACTTCGTATGGAAGAAAATGGCTGACATCGTCGACAAAACAAAATTGCCAAGTTCAACGGTAAGTCCCAGCTACTTTAAACTTGCACTTTATTATACTAAAATTGAATGGGCTAAAAACTAAAGAATATTGATAAAGCTTGAAATTTTTACGAAAGTATGTTGGTTTTTGGATGTTTCGCATAGATTTAATCTTGGGTTTATACAGTTTTTCTTAAAGAATACATTATATTTTATAAACAGATAGTTAAAATTAAAGAATAATAAAATAAATAGTAAATCTTGTCAATATGTGAGTGCCGTAAAGGTATTATATTTAAGAAAATCTCTTCTTATAACTAACGAAGACTTTCTTTCTATATGAAGTTGACTTCGACATTTTGTTTTAATAAAACTTAGTATCGAAAAGTTTCTTTAAAAATTTGCCTAGGCTGTATTATACTGGTTCGTTCAAGCCATTTTTCAAAACTTACAAAGGTAAATACGAACTGGCGAACAAAAGAGAATACAAAGAATTTCTTGCTGTGAATTTTCAGAGCTGTATATTTTTAGTATTCATTACAAAATTGTACTAAAAAGTACTGCGTAGTAGGAAAGTATATTGTAAATGAAATTGTATCAAACAAGTACAATTGTACCAAAAATGCCAACACTGTTCTGTATACATACTTTTTTTCTATTTTACTTTTTTACTCTTATTTTATCTTTCAGCTCAGCTCAGATCAACGCTTAGCTTACCAAATTTACGCCAATTAATAAAATTTTGCGATTTAAATTCATTTTCAATAATGTAAATAACGATTCGTGTTGAATCCAAAATCGCCTCGTCTGAATAGGGATGGCAACTTTTTCACACTCAACTTGTCATTCAACTACGTATTCAACTTTTGATGCCTGTAAAATCGCCTCGTGCGAATGCCCTATATACAGTATTGCCGTTGTGCGACTAATGGGCTGTTTTTGCTTACGCGTAAAACTAGATTTAGCGCATTTAGCTCTATATGCTACTCTGGGCCTGTGCCAATCGGTAACTTTTTTCTCCGTGGTGAGACGGGGTGGAAAAATTTGCTATGGTGTACAAATAAATTGAATTTTGCTGTGCCAAATGCAGAGTAAAATTTTGACAGTTGAAAAACCAAACAAACGCTCGTGCGAAAGCTTTATTTTTGTGTGTTGCTGAAATTCTTAAAATTTATATTTATTTTATAATTTGCAAGTAACGTACGCTTTTTTTATGCTGTGTCAGCTTTCATTTTCATGTTCACTCCTTATTACCGCCAAGCAATATTATGTGTATACATGGTTATAAGCTGTCAAAATTTTACCTAGCCCCATGACCTAGGTAAAATTTTGACGTTCATATTCACCACGAGAAATGTCAAATTTTTCCTTTGATCCGTCAAAATTTTCTATTTTCTATCAATTGGCACAGGGCCTCTAATGGGCTGTTTTTGCGTACGCGTAAAAGCACATTTAGCATATTTAGCTCTAAATGCTACTCTAAATGTACATTTATGCAACTCCATTTTTGCATTAAGAATCTAAATGCTAAAAGCAACCCTGCGATCTTCTAAAATTTCCACGATTCGAACATGGTTTAATGAGAAAAAGTGGCAACACTGCTTTTTCGAGTATACAGTGGCTAGCTGCGTTTCAGTGATCGCCGATCGAGATTTCATTTAATGTTTTACATTATTTGGATAAGGAAAAGATAAGCAAATTCAACATAGATGTGATGCTGATAGAAATCTGGATCAATTTGTGATCAACTCTGTTTTGTTTCCTAATTAAGTGAGGAAATTTTAATTAACAGCACCGACAAATGAATATATACACAAACAAATGTTCGGTTATGGTTAAAGCAATTCAAGTTTTTCTATTGATTTTTGGTTTGAAATTTATTTTTTCTTTACAGTAGGGTTTTTGCACATTATCTTCTGCATGAAAATTAATCGTAATAGATACGGATCTGAATAAGCGACTGGAACACGGCTGTTTGTCAAAAGCATACGATTTCGAACTCGCGTATATGTGCATTTGCTAAATGCGATAGTATGAACCCTCTTCGAAAACATATGTTCGAAAGAGCTAAATGTTGCATTTTAAATGCAGCAAAAACGCTGCACATTTATCCATAAAAAAATTTGTCACCTAAATGCAACTAAATGCAACTCCATTTTTGATTAAGAATCTAAATGCTAAAAGCAACCCTGTGATCTTCCAAAATTTCCACGATTCGAACATGGTTTAATGATAAAAAGTGGCAACATTGCATTTTCGAGTATACAGTGGCTAGCTGCGTTTCAGTGATCGCCGATCGAGATTTCATTTATTATTTTACATTATTTGGATAAAGAAAAGTTAAGAAAATTCAATATCGATGTGATGCTGATAGAAATCTGGATCAATTTGTGATCAATTCTGTTTGTTGTGTTTCCTAATTAAGTGAGGAAATTTTAATTGACAGCACCGAAAAATGAATAAATATATACATAAACAAATGGTCGGTCATGGTTAAAACAATTCAAATTTTTGTATTGAAGTTTTGGTTTAAAATTTATTTTTTCCTTTTCAGTAGCGTTGCACATTATCTTCTGCGTGAGCATTGATCGTAATAGATACGGTTCTGAATAAGCGACTGGAACACGGCTGTTTGTCAAAAGCATACGATTTCGAACTCGCGTAAATGTACATTTGCTAAATGCGATAGCATGAACGCTCTTCGACAAAATATGTTCGAAAGTGCTAAATGTTGCATTTTAAATGCAGCAAAGACGCTGCATAAAGTGGCAATTTAACCCTTTTTGAGCGCCAATATCCTTTGACCCGACTCTGAAAATTTTGATTTTTTGACCCTTTTCCAAAATTATGTGCGACCTTTGCCCCTTTTCAGAGACTTTAGGAAACGTTAACAGAACCATGCTATTAAAACATATTTCCTCCTGTAAGTACGAAAAAATGCATCACTTAAAACTTTTAAAAGAAACGTAACTCTTCTCGATTTATGTGTATGTTTGCAACCTTGTTTTGTGAAAAGCTTGTCCCACTATTTTCTTTTTAAAGTCAACAAATTTATTCTTTTACTAGTAAAGAAAAGCAAAAAATAATATGGTGACCCCTTTTCTCGTCAACGAATCCCTTAATTCGACTTTCTGAAAATTCTCAACGGCAACACTGCGTCTATACGTAACGGTTGTCGGGTCATCTGTCCCTTGCGAGAGCCTTTTCTCGAAAACAGATACAACTATATTAAAATCTCGAAACCGCCTTTCAGGAAAACACTTCGAAAAGTTTTTGGGAAATATAAGAAAAAAGGAGTTATTTTGTTAAACTCATTTTATATGAAAAAACTTTATCTATTAATCTTGTAAAAATATATTTAATTCTAAATTTTTTCTGAAAAATTATTAAAAGATATATAATCTTGTAAAAATACATATTTTTTGTGAAAAAAAACACAATTCTATGGCGAATACTGCGGCAACGCGAAGCGAACAACGAGAAATAGGCAGAATGTTCGAGGAATGACGTAGAGTGTTCCACAAAGAGAAACGTCAAGTTGGATGAACACTGCGAACAGCGAGAGAAAGAGAATGAGCGATAAACTTCAGAACGTTCTAGAGTTGCCATAAGTACGAGCGCAGGTATATAAGGGCGCCGCCACAGCGAAGTGAGTTATATTATGTTCACATATAAAGAGATTAGCAATAAATCTGCGTTAACTAAACTACCCGTTCACATATAGGAGTTTGGCTGCAAAATTGACAATCAGCTGTCAAGATTGTTTTGACAAGTTTTTTGTTCATGGACAATAGTTTGGTGGAACATTTAAGTGTTTTTCGTTTGCTAAATTATTATTAATTATTAACGATATGGAAAGAAGGCAAAAAGATGCAATAGTTCAATTAATTGCGCAATTGGCTTCCAGTAATAGACAGTTGGAAGAGATCCGAAAAAGGCGGCTACTGAGATTGAAAAAAATTATGGCAGCAATACGAATGCGAAACTCTTTATTATATTTTATAATAAGGAATAACACGCCAAAGCGTCTGTGGACACACGTAAGCAATTATAGCAGCTATTTTTTTTTTATTAGTGAATATAATAATCAACGCTTTTATGTGTATTGTAGGCGAGACACGGTAAGTTCTGGACATTCCTGCCAGCAGCGACCAATTTTTTAAGGAGTGCTTTAGAATGAGCCGCGAATCCTTCGCCTTTTTATGCAACGAGGTGACGTCCATTGCAAAAGCCGATACAACTTTTAGGAAATGCATCCCTTTAGATAAGCGTGTCGCGATTGCTTTATATGCGCTTGGTTCCTCAGCTGAATACAGGACAATCGGCCGGCTGTTTGGAGTATCAAAAGGAAGCGTTGACGGTATTGGGCATTTTCTTGTATATAAAAAACATTTTACGGATGAAAGTGTATGACACCGTCAACGAAAAAAATCGTAAAAAACGAACGGGATTCTTTAATAACTACTAAATACTACTATGTATACTAAAATTTTATGGGCTACAAAACTGCATACCTAATTTTTTCCAAACCTTCTGAATAAAAAGTTGGAAATGTTGGTTAAAGTTTGCAGAACTGTTATATTTTTTTCACAAAGTTTAGAATTTGGATGTATGTGTTTTTTTGTTAAATAGTGAGCCAGGAGTTTATAAAAAAAATATTAAACATTAAATAAACAAAAGAAAAATTAAAAAAAAAAATGTGTTATATTGGGGTACCTAATACTTTTGGCCAAGTGTGTAGTTTCGGGCCATTTCCAAATTGCAGGAAGGAAATAAAAGTGCCTTACTGTTTAATTTAAGTGTCCGCCTTAATGTTATTTGGAGATGACCCTAAATAAAATTACTTTTTTATAAATCTTTTTGTTTGGTAAATTTATTATTTAAATATAGTTGATAGCTCAACGAAAACTGTAAAACCAAGTTCTGAACTTTGTAGAAAATTTAGGAAAAATCAAATTTTCACCAAATTTATTAATGAAGCTTTATAGCCCATTTTAAATTCTTGTACATAAATTGCAAGCATTCCTAAAATTTTCATAAAATTCTTGTTAAAAAACTTGTATTTTGGGGACAATTTAATTTTTTCTAAATTTTCTACAAAATTCCGAACTTTGTTTTACACGGTTTTCGTTGAGCTATCAACTATATTTAAATAAATTTACCAAATAAAAAGATTTATAAAATAAGTAATTTTATTTAGGATCATCCCCAAATAACATTAAGCAGGACACTTAAATTAAACAGTAAGGCACTTTTATTTCCTTCCTGCAATTTGGAAATGACCCGAAATTTTATTACTTATTTTGTTTGAAAGCCTCTAGAAATTTTTCGAGAATAGCATTCCGATCCCTTTCAATTTGCAGGGCTTCTTTGCTATCCTCTTTCAGCTCTTTCATTTCCAAAGCGATTGTTTGGTTGGCCGCGCGAAATTCTTCAATAAATTCATCTTGGAAATTAACATTTTCTTTTTTTTTCCTCCGCTTTTTCGGAGGTTCTGAAGAACATTCCTCCAGTATTAAAAATTCAGGCGAAGGAGAAGTTGCTTCAATTTCAGAGGGCCTATTGTAGCACTCTTCATCTACCACAACTTCAAGTGTCTCAACTGTAATAATTTAGAAAATGATAAACAATAAACACGTGACACACACTCACAATTATACAGTGATATTTTTACAATATCCACAGTGTTTATCATTTGGATTGGTTCTTCATTTTTTATAGTTAATTATCTAACAAAAATCATGAAAATCCAAATTTCATTCTTTATTTAGAATTTCTAAAAAATTAGTATGCGGATTTGTAGCCAATTGAATTAAGTATAACAAAGTGCAAGTTCGAAGTTGCTAAAAATACTACATTCATGAAACATCAACGAAAAACATTCCAAAAGGAAAATATGAGGGCCGTTCCGAATCTCGTGCATATGCTCTTGAATTAGGATATTCGTTGCATTTGTAAATTCACAACAATAAAATGCAAACGGTTGCTATGGCAGCAATCATAAAATTTGCTAATGCAATTCCAACTGCAAGTCCAAGACCATTTCCACAACATCCTGAATAGCCCAATTGTGAATATTGTTAATAGATCACAGTACAACTTTGAGTGTGCGTCAGTGTATAAGCATAAGATTATAGTGCTTCACCGTACTAACCTGTACTCTCCTCCACTATTGCTTCCAAGTTAAAGGACTTGTAGCGCCGAGGATTTGGTGCACTTTGTTGTAGTGCCCCCACGCAGATGGTGTGCCGCCTGAAGGCCCAACAATCTTTTTCTCATCTCTGTGAAATAAGAATTATATTTTTACAATTAAATTTGCATAGATGAAAAACTTGCCTATATTTATTGGTTAAATTATGTATTTTGACTTGAATTTCGTTTGCGGAAAATACAAAGCCTCTTGTGGCCATTTCCACTGCCATGTCCGCATATACATGGGAGTTTCGTTTGCAGCCTCGAAGTTGCGGCAACTTTTCCTCCCACAAATCCAGAAGAAGGTCGACTTCTTCTTTATGCCATTGCGATCGCTTCTTTCTGTAATATATATGCATTAATAATATTATTTAATAAATACTTTATGAGAAGTATGTTTACAAACCTCTTTTCTTTGCCGGCGTCCATTTCGTTTACTTTTTACTTTGACGTTTCTCCTTTACTTCGTAGTAATAATTATCGATAACACAGAAAACACAGAGTTGTATGGAGAAAACTATCGTTATAATCTGAGATTATTTTATAATTACAGATTAACGGGGGACGAATTTTGTATGGGTAATCTCGTAATTTAATTACGGATTAAGAGTTAATCTCGAAAAAGTAGATAATCTTCTTATATGTGAACCTAGTATTAGATACAAGTCAGCAAGCTACAAGTAAAGTGAGCAGAGAAGTGAGATGCGAATAAGCAAGCTATAAGTTTAATTGTGTTAACAAGTTTAGTAAAGCGTTGTTATTGCTCTAACAAGTATTGTAAAGTGTTTTTACTGTTTTAGCAAGTATTTTAATTGTTTGTTGTACAATAAAGTTAATTCTACTACAATTTGGTCATCGTTAGCATTGCAGCAGACATCCGGGAAGGTTGAAGAACAGCAAAAGTCTGTTAGTTCATCAACAGCTATAGACATGAAAACGTTATTTGATGCCATGTCACAGATGTCATCACAGCTGTAGTCACAGATGCAAGCACAGGATACACGCATGTCACAGATGTAATCACAGCTGTCATCCCAGATGCAAGCGCTGGAGACACGTATATCTTCAGAGGTATCAGCGCAGGTGTCATCCCGGCTAGAAACTCAGCTACTGGCACAAGAGACACGTATATCATCCCAGCTGGAAGCACAGGGTGCGAAAATTACACAAATACAGGGCAAAATCGAAGAGAGACAGGACAAAGTAGAGGAGTTGGAAGGCCGTCTTCGTGATTTACAGTTGAATCGTCCAGCTACTTAGACGAGCGCACCCAAGGTAAAGACTCCATCCTTTGACGGCACTATTCCTTTCGAGGTCTTTAAGCTCCAGTTCGAAAAGACGGCTACAGCAAATCGTTGGAGCATGGAGGATAAATCCGCTGCTTTATTCGTCGCATTGAAAGGACCTGCAGCGGAAATCTTGCAGACTATTCCCGACTGTGAAAGGAACAATTACGATGCATTAATGGGTGCAGTGGAAATACGTTATGGTAGTGAGCACAGGAGACAGATTTACCAGATGGAGCTGGAGAATCGCTGCCAGAAATCCAACGAGACTTTACAGGAATTCGCCTCTGAGATTGAAAGGTTGGCTCATTTGGCAATTGGAGACGCATCTGGTGAGCCCCTTGAAAGGGTAAAAATCCAGAGGTTCATCAACGGAATGCGGGACATGCGAGAGACGTACGCGAATCCAAAGGCAACATTTGCTGAAACCGTCTCGTATGCTGAGACACGTGAAACGGCAGCACTCCTAAGTAGACCAGCCTACAAAGCACATCGCGTGGAAGTGGAAATACCGGACGAGACAAATGAAATGCTGAAGAATATTATCCAACTGCTGGGCGAGAAAAAGAATGGATCTGGCAAATGTTTTGAATGAGGAAAGCCAGGCCACTTCGCCCGCGATTGCAGCGCAAGTTCCAGCGGGCTCAACAATTCAGCAGGACGCAAACGCAGGGCTGAAGGAGACGAAGCCAATTCAAAAGTTGAAGGGCCCATAATCTCCGTCTCACAAATTGCCCGGAAAGCATGCAACCTCAGTGTTGGTGGATGTGTGAATGGGCAGGAGAGAGTACTGACAGTGGATACTGTAGCGACACATTCCATTATTCGACCGGATTTGGCCACTTTTTATGTGAAGCCACTGCCTGGAGCAAAGCTGCAGACTGCAACTGGTGAATGCACCCAAGTGTTAGGAGAAGTACCATGCGAGGTAATAATCGACGGTGTGGCCTCGTACACTAAGTTTATAGTGGCAGACATTTTGGATGAAGTCATCATCGGCGTGGATTTCTTACTTGGCCAAGGCATGAGATTGACCTCCAGAGAATGATCCTGACAGATCGTCACAGGAAAGTGCCACTTAGGGTTGGTTACGACAGCCAGTGCTGCAGCAGACGATTAGCCTTAGAGGAAGTGTCGAAGATTCCACAGGAACGGAAGTGTTTAGTTGGGCAGAGGTTGACAGTGATGGAGACGAAATGGTTTCGTCAGGAGAAGGAAGTTGTTCACCGATACAGGAAAAGCGTGACGGCTCCGCCAGCTCAGTGAAGAAGGGGTCGCAACAAGGAAGTGGTCATGGCAAGCCAGGCAGTGTTTCCGGAGGAGGAAAGCCGCTAAACCACGTTGCAATGGTAGTACGCCGGTGGCCGGAAATGGAAGCGGCTGTGGGAGCAGTAGGCGCGGTGTGAAGTGTCCCGAAAAAGGTGGCCGGCAAAGGCGAGCAGTTAAGCCGGAAGCCAAGGATGAGGTTATACATGTCCGGTCAATGATGTTGACGCCGGTGAAGGAGCGAGATGCGGAAACACTGGGCAAGTTTCAGCGTGAGGAACCGGATTTATCAAGATGTGCTAAAGGCAGTGCAGCACGAAGGCAGGAGCCTCGGTGTCATGGACAGAGGATGCGGCATAGATCTGGAAAAAAGGGTGCCTACAAGAGGAGACATGGTCTGGTCACCACCAGTGACCGGCAGAAGCACGACCATGTGAGATGGAGCACCACCGGAGATAAGCTGGAAACAATGTCCAGTAATACATCGAGCCGAGAGGAGCTACAGGAAGGCGATTTGGTGCTGTTGCACATGCCGCAGCCGAAGAAAGGCTTCACCTCCGAACAACATCGTAACTGGAAAGGTCCGTATAGGATTGACAAACGGCTGAAGGACGCAGTGCATCGAATCCAGACAGCTGGTAGACTGAGAACCAAGATGAAAGACTGGCAACGTTTGGAGCAGCAAGTGTGTCTGATCGGGACGATCAGACTTAGGTGGAGCGCAGTGTGGCGAAAACTGCGGCAACGCGAAGCGAACAACGAGAAATAGGCAGAATGTTCGAGGAATGACGTAGAATGTTCCACAAAGAGAAACGTCAAGTTGGATGAACAATGCGAACAGCGAGAGAAAGAGGATGAGCGATAAACTTCAGAACGTTCTAGGGTTGCCATAAGTACCATCGCAGGTATATAAGGGCGCCGCCACAGCGAAGTGAGTTAGATACAAGTCAGCAAGCTACAAGTAAAGTGAGCAGAGAAGTGAATTGCGAATAAGCAAGCTTTAAGTTTAAGGGCCGGTTACTCAATGTCTGGTTAACACTAATCTGCGTTTAAACATCGTTACCGACGTCTTCGACTCCATGCATATAACAGGGAGTCGGTAACGTCGATAACGATGTTTAACAGCATATTAGTGTTAACCAGACATTGAGTAACCGGCCCTTATTGTGTTAACAAGTTTAGTAAAGCGTTGTTATTGCTTTAACAAGTATTGTAAAGTGTTTTTACTGTATTAGCAAGTATTGTAAATTGTTTGTCGTACAATAAAGTTAATTGTACTACAATTTGGCCATCGTTAGCATTTATTTAACAATCCAGCGATACGAGCCGGAAGCTATTTGGGAAATCCCTCAAGGTTTCGAGGATAATCGTAACAATACAATTACTTTGAAAAATATGTAAATCGTAGTCTATGTAAAGTGATTGATACCTTTCCCATACTGAGTAGGTATCGATACCTTGTTTGATACAAGTACAAGTACTGATTTGAGTAATACCTTGATGGTATCGATTTATCCCTATACGTATGTTCCGTTTAGGCCGTGGGTATAGGGCTTTCGCACGCGGCGATTTTTCAGGCAGCTTTTAGGTGAAAGCAAAAATCGCCTCTTCCGAACTGCCTTTCAACTAATCGCTTTCAACAAAGATGGTCGCCAGCCAACTTTGAGCTCGTTCAACTTTTTTTCCTTGCAACGCTGTGTTTGTTTACATTCTGTATACATACCACCATTTTGAAATAGTATTCTGGCGAGTGGCTTGGTAAAACTTAGTAAAAAAGCACCTTTACCAACGCTTGGCTTACCAAATTTACGCCAATTGATAAAATTTTGCGATTTAAATTCATTTTAAATAATGTAAATAACAATTCGTGTTGAATCCAAAATCGCCTCGTTTGAATAGGGATCGCAACTTTTTCACTTTCAACTTCTCATTCAACTTCGCATTCAACTTTTGTTGCCTGTAAAATCGCCGCGTGCGAATGCCCTATAACGCCACCAATTTCGATTGGCAAACACCGTGCAATTGTTGTTGTGCACAGCACGGAGTGAGAGAATTTTCAAAATCGAACAGCCAGCACGATTTGCTGGGTGAACCCAACACCAATTTTTCAGGGTGACAATACGCTATTTTGCGAAATAGTATTAGTATATTAGAATAGTAAAAAATATTTTTTTATTATTATTATAAAGTAGATATTAAACAAAATATTATTATAAAAACTAAATATTAAAGAATGAAAAAATATTAAGTAGTTCTTCCATTTTTCATATTCCGACTTCACTTTTGATCCATTTTTAGTTGCATTTTTACTTCAGTGCTGCCATTGTGTGCGAAATTGTATGAAATGGAAAAAGGCATTTCTTAAGAAGCAACCCAGTGCTCGCCAATCAGCAAACAGAGCGTAACCACTTCTCACCAATCACCGAAATTTTTCTCTTTTGATTGCCAATTAAAATTGGTGGCATAACCACGGCCTTAGGAATGGGTAAATTCGATATTCGAAGCGTCGAGATACGAATTTTAATCGCAATTAAGCTCCTAAAGGCGAATTTTTCAAATCGAATTTTGTGGTGCTAAAATTCGGATAAAATCGATTTTTTCTAGAAAAAAATCGAATTTTCTCTTTTAATTACGTTCAAATTGGCCCCATTTAACTTGTTAAATGAAAAAGAGCTTTTTGGAAAACACAATCGTCCACATGGAAATTTGGAGTTAACTTTGACGGTTGTTTGATTACCAATAAAAATTCTAAAAAAAATATTCAAATCCATTTTTTGTGTTTCAATTTGTTTTGTGCGAACGTCTGATTCATGATATTAACGCATACGGAATACTTAGAGTTTTCAAAATGTTTAGTTCGTATGCACTATTTATCTCTGCGTACGGTGAGACCTCATGGGCAATAACTAATTACCGCCTTTGCCTATTTTTTGGCGGGGCAGACATGCATATAATTTTAATATTTTTTGATAATTTTTAATTTTTAATATTTTTCAGAATATAAATTTTTTGAATGTTGGCGTGTCAAATGAAAGCTTTTGGGTCTTTCTGATTGGCCGGAGCAGAAAGCTTTCTGATACAACTGTACGCTGAACTGGTTTTCAAACGAGTTAAATGATTTAACTGGTTCAACCCCATTTAACATGTTTAGCTCGTCAATTTGAACGTAGTATTAATTTTCAAAAAAAGCAACTCTGCAACTTTCTTCTTTCTGACTAAATTTGGCATGCTTGTGTGCGGCACCATATTTGCCTAATGCAGCGTTCATGCTGACATTTAAAAGCACATTTATCAATTTCGAATATTGGTTTTTCGAAGAGTGTTCACGGTGCCGCATTTAGTTAATGTTCTGTCTGTTCTTGTACAAAAACGTGCAAGTAGTCATTTGGGAGTACATCCACTTGGAACTTCCTACTAACGAAAGAACCTGTGCGAGGCAAGAGGTACCAAAACAATAAAGTATATGTTTTATGTATATTTACGTATATATGTACTTAATTTTCCAGAATCGAGCTAGCACGTTTTGGGAAGTCGAGTTTCAATGCTGCGGAAATGATTTCTTCAAGCAAAACTTTAGATTGAAAAGACGGGCTTTCCAGAAATTGTGTAGCTTTCTGGATCACATTAAAAAGAAAAAAACCAACTTCCAGAATTCTATATGCTTGGGAAACGGGACCATTGAAGAGTGTGTTGATGGTTTTAAAAGCATTGGATTCCCTCAATGTTTGGGAGCGCTTGGTAAGCTTTTTCTAAAATTGTAAAACTGTGTATAAACAGCTACATATAATATTTTTAAGATGGATGCCACATAGAAATTCGACCTAGAACGGAAGAAGCAGTAGATTNAAAGCTTTTGGGTCTTTCTGATTGGCCGGAGCAGAAAGCTTTCTGATACAACTGTACGCTGAACTGGTTTTCAAACGAGTTAAATGATTTAACTGGTTCAATTTTCCAACAAGAATTGCATGCGATTTAACTTGTTCATGAACATGTTTTGTTCATTTAACTGGTTCAACCCCATTTAACATGTTTAGCTCGTCAATTTGAACGTAGTATTAATTTTCAAAAAAAGCAACTCTGCAACTTTCTTCTTTCTGACTAAATTTGGCATGCTTGTGTGCGGCACCATATTTGCCTAATGCAGCGTTCATGCTGACATTTAAAAGCACATTTATCAATTTCGAATATTGGTTTTTCGAAGAGTGTTCACGGTGCCGCATTTAGTTAATGTTCTGTCTGTTCTTGTACAAAAACGTGCAAGTAGTCATTTGGGAGTACATCCACTTGGAACTTCCTACTAACGAAAGAACCTGTGCGAGGCAAGAGGTACCAAAACAATAAAGTATATGTTTTATGTATATTTACGTATATATGTACTTAATTTTCCAGAATCGAGCTAGCACGTTTTGGGAAGTCGAGTTTCAATGCTGCGGAAATGATTTCTTCAAGCAAAACTTTAGATTGAAAAGACGGGCTTTCCAGAAATTGTGTAGCTTTCTGGATCACATTAAAAAGAAAAAAACCAACTTCCAGAATTCTATATGCTTGGGAAACGGGACCATTGAAGAGTGTGTTGATGGTTTTAAAAGCATTGGATTCCCTCAATGTTTGGGAGCGCTTGGTAAGCTTTTTCTAAAATTGTAAAACTGTGTATAAACAGCTACATATAATATTTTTAAGATGGATGCCACATAGAAATTCGACCTAGAACGGAAGAAGCAGTAGATTATATCAACTATAAAGGATGGTATTCGACAGTTTTACTAGCTCTTGTTGACGCAAGGTATTATACACGAACTTTTACTTGCATGTTTATACGAATAAGACGTCGCAGTGCATATATTTTTTCGTTTCTTTTTAAGATATCGTTTTCTGTATATAAACGTTGGCAGTCCCGGACGATGCAATGATTCCAAAATCTTTGAAAAGTCCAGCTTAAAGAGAGAGCTAGATAAATGTTCGCTTCTGAACTCAATGAGCACAAAATTAGGAAACTTTGATATACCAGTTGTCATTCTTGGAGACTCCGCTTTTCGTTTTTTTAAATATCTAATGAAACCTTTTCCATTCAGTTTGGATAAAACACCAGCGCAAAAAACTTTCAATTATCAACTTTCGAAATCACGTAGTCGTTGAAAATGCTTTTGGACAACTGAAAGTAAGGCAATTAAGCAACATAAAACTGGATTTTAAATAAAAACACTTAAAAGAATAACCTACATGCATGTGTATGTACAATTATAGGTTTCGTCGAATTGGAAAAGGCTTTGATAACAGAATTGACAATGCGAATTCCATTATAAAAACTTGTGCCTTGCACAACTTTCTGATAGCGGAAAATGACCAAGTTTCACTTTCTTGGCTAACTAAGCAGAACGCTAACGACAGCAGTAGAAGGCAGCCACAATCCGCGGATTTGCACCAAAGCCTAACAGAAGCTGAATCAATAAGGAATGCTTTCACTTCATACTTCAGTACGTTATTATCACATTTATTTCAGTTTAATTTTTTCATCTTAATATAAAGCCAAAGTGCCTTCATTCGGTTTATAAAATAAAAAATGTCAATCAAAAAAGGAAATATACATACATATGTACAGTGGCGAACAAAAGTATTGGCACAGTGAATTTTTCGCCATATATGCAAAGTTTTTTATTCTAATTTATTTTCGATAATTTTTTACAAAAATATAGTTCCTTTTACACCAGAAAACGTAATAATAAAATCTCTAAACTTTGTGCAAAACTCAGGAAAATTCTTTAAATTTGCACACTGATTTGCAACTTTTTATTAAGATTTTTAAAAAAATTCAAAGTATGCAGTTTTATAGCCCATTCAAATTTAGTATAACAAAGTGTAAGTTTAAAGTTGCTACAAAATCGCGTTGAATAAAAAGTTGCTAATTAGTGTGCAAATTTTATGAATTTTCCTGAGTTTTGCACAAAGTTGAGAGACTTTATTATTATATTTTCTGGTGTAAAATGAACAATATTTTTACAAAAAATTATCGAAAATAAATTAGAATAAAGAACTTTGCATATATTGCGAAAAATTCACTGTGCCAATACTTCTGTTCGGCACTGTATATTACATTGCAAATAAAGAGGTTCATATCACAAAATCTAGGCTACTACCATGATACAATAATTTTTAGAAGGTAGTTTCACTTCTTCTTCTTATCGGCCATGTTAGCTATCTGACAGAAAACGTGTTTCGTATTTTTTGTTGTACCAACTTTTTCAAAAAAAAAAATCCAGCTTTTGACGTTGGAAAAATAAAAGAAAGAAAAGCCAAACATGTAAGTAGAGAAATTTTCGAATATTTTGTAATAATTTTCTTCATAAAAAATTAACGGAATAGATGTAAGGACACAGCTATAAGAGCCACCGCACACCACAGACTTTATCGGCCGCCTATTTAAATGATAGGGCTCTCTTGAAATATGTACATGAAGATGTATGGAGGTGCGCACATTACACCAGCTTAATCGCTCTGACCAATAGGTTGTGGTGCAATGGAAAGACTAGCGAGCACATCTAAATTGGCCGCCGATAAAGTCCGTGGTGTGCGATGAATCTAATCCATTATAAACAAGAAATATTGCTGTCATATTTTCATTTTTATGATTTTTATTCATGTGATTAGCAGTGGCAAAAATGTATGTATAAAATAAGTATATTTATATTAAAAATTAAGTGATCAGTTATGAAACATATAAATCTTTACATGATCTGTTAAAAAATATCTAAAATAACAAGCGGTAATCCCCAAGTTCTATATCGTAGCAGTGGCCACATTGCTCGTTTGCCACAGACACGGTTTATGTCAAAAATTTTGAAGTGAAACTACCTTCTAAAAATTATTGTATCATGGCTACTACTTTCTTAACATAAAAAAAAATCACAACATATTTGATTCCATTTTCTTAAAGAGTAATTCTAAAATCTATAAAAAAAACAGTTCACTTCATTAGATTTTACATACTATTTCTTATAATCTATTAAATGTGTTAAAAAATTATTACATTCACAAGACTTACATACTATTCCTTAAAATCTATTTAAAAAATCTAAACACCATCCGTCAGTCTTTTCGCGTCTTTCTGCAGCTCCTGCATTGCCATCAGTTTTGCTTTTTCAAGTTCCACCAATTCTTCGTTTGATTTGGAAAATTTATCCATAGCTTCCGAAAAATTGGACTGGAGGCTTTCGCAGACCGTCACTAACCGATCCATTTGTTTTTTTCTTCCAGATTTGTCGGATGCTGAGGACGAACTAGACGGCAATGGTGATAACGGCGATAGCTGAAACTGAATTTTTACAATTTATGCACATAGATTAAGATAAAATGTAATAAATAGTTTTGCATCAAAAGCAAAGTATTTGAATGTCTTCCATCGACACTTACCTTCAAAACTTTCTTCAATTAGAGCCTCTACATTATTTATTGAGAAGCCACCAATTATTTGGTGCACCTGCTCATATAAAGGCCATGATGCAGGAGAGCCTCCTGTTGTTCCCATAGCTGTCTTGGCCCTTCTATGAAAAATGCGTACAAAAATACTTATTTTATTCTTTCTTGAAAGGATTAATGTTACCTATATTTCGCCGTCAGATTGTCAATCTTCATTTTAACTGATGAGGAGTTGACATTATAGCCCTGCATCTGCATTTCAGCCGCCATCTCTTGGTAAACATGGCTGTTTTTCCTAGGCCCCCTCAAATCATCCACTTTTTGCTGCCACAACTCCACAAACACCTCCTCTGCTGCTGCGGTCCATGGACATCTCGTTCGCTTCATATTTTTAATAATTTTTTCTTATTTATTTAATTAAAATCACAAAGAAAATTTGATGAAATGAAATGAAGCAAATTACGGCACAAATATCACAATATATGTATGTATACGCAAAACTGAATGTAAACAAATATGTATGTAAGTGTACACAAACAAGCGATGTTGCCACTCTTTTTTGCTACACTTTCTTCGAATCGTGGTGTTTTTTCGAAGATTACAGAGTTGCATTCGGCATTTAGATTCTTAATGCCAAAAATATATAGCATTTAGTTGCATTTAGGTAGAGAATTTTGTATGAGTAAATGTACATTTAGAGTAGCATTAGAGCTAAATGTGCTAAATGCAGCTTTAACGTTCAGCATTAACGCCCTATTAGGGATGCAAGTCAATAAAATACATCGACGTTTTTTCGATCTGATGCAACGAAATATTGCATCGATGCATCGATGCATCGTATATAAAAAAAAGAATATTTTCGATGCAGTGATTGAATTAAAAATATACAAGAAAATGGAACAATTGAACTTCGATAAACGTGGTGACGTGCAATAATGTCAATGGCGCATATTCATAGTCATATTAAGGGCCGTTTGCACCATGTCTAGTTAACGCTAACTGGAGGTACATCCTTCAGTTAAGCACGTTAACTGCTTTATCGATCACATGTTATATGATGGGTGTCGATAACGTCGATAAAGATGTTTAACTGGGAGTTAGAATTAACTAGACATGGTGCAAACGGCCCTTAGTACTCAACTAAGTCGAAACTATTCTAAGTCACAACTAAAGCTATTCATAATCGCCTTATGCAGCGTTTTTGCTGCATTTAAAATGCAACGTTTAGCACTTTCGAACATATGTTTTCGATGAGCGTTCATGCTACCGCATTTAGCAAATGTACATTTACGCGAGTTCGAAATCGTATGGTTTTGACAAACAGCCGTGTTCCAGTCGCTTATTCAGATCCGTATCTATTACGATCAATTCTCACGCAGAAGATAATGTGCAAAAACCCTACTGAAAAGGAAAAAATAAATTTTAAACCAAAAATTCAATACAAAAACTTGAATTGTTTTAACCATAACCGAACATTTGTTTGTGTATATATTCATTTGTCGGTGTTGTCAATTGAAATTTCCACACTTAATTAGGAAACAAAGCAAACAGAGTTGATCGCAATTTAATCCAGTTTTCTATCAGCATCATATCGATGTTTTGATTTGCATAACTTTTCTTTATCAAAATAATGTAAAATAATAAATGAAATCTCGATCGGCGATCACTGAAACGCAGCTAGCGACTGCATACTCGAAAAAGCAATGTTGCCACTGTCGGCAACACTGGCCACTCAAAAGGACATTTTCTATTACAACACAATGGCAACGCCATTCCCTTTTGAAACGATTTTCAACGTCAGCTCTAGTTATTAGTTTTCAAAGAAGCCGCGACAAAAACACCAATTGTAAAACGAAGCCGAACGAAGTCTAAGAACGAAAACTGAAAATTTGTCTGCTTTATATTTTTGGCCGCGAGCCATAGTTTTTGAATTTAGATATTCAACTTAAAATTAACTCCCTTGTTTCGTTTTTCTGACATACGTTTTTACAATTGTTTTATCGTGGTTGTGTGAAGCGTTTGTAGTTGCTTTATCCGCCATATTGCAACATACGCTTTTCAAGAGTCTTGATGATAACGCGTAACAAATCGAAGCTTACTGATATTGCTGCTCCAGAGGAAAGCAGCGACAATAGTTCGGAGGAAAGCCTGTTAGATTCAACTATAGTGAATATGCCTGACAACGAGGGTGCAACAGGTGCACAATCGCCACAGCCGCAAGTCAATTTATCTGAAACACAATTAGCTACATTACTACAGAGCATTTCATTTTAACGCCAATCTGTGGATGAGCTTCGCCAAGAGACTGGCCACAGCCGGGATGAAATGAAGGAACTCCGGGCCATAATAGAAAGTGAGGCTAGAAACGATATTCAAAATGCTGAGCTGCCACTTTCGCAACCGTCAATGACGCCACAGCCGCAGCCAGTGCCACTTTCGACGCCACCGCCGCAGTCAGCGGCATATACTCTGCCACTGCAACAGACATCAACATATAATTTGCCACCGCCGCAGTCAACGGCATATACTCTGCCTCTGTCACACACATCAACATATACTGCCCCACCGCCGCAGCCTGCAACATTTGGGATGCCACAACAACAATTACCGTTACTGACGTCGTCAACATCTTTGTCAGCGCCGCATCGTGCAACTACTCTTACGTTTTCTGAGGACTATGCGGAGAAACTGTACCCACTGCTNAGCCGCCATATTGCAACATACGCTTTTCAAGAGTCTTGATGATAACGCGTAACAAATCGAAGCTTATTGATATTGCTGCTCCAGAGGGAAGCAGCGACAATAGTTCGGAGGAAAGCCTGTTAGATTCAACTATAGTGAATCTGCCTGACAACGAGGGTGCAACAGGTGCACAATCGCCACAGCCGCAAGTCAATTTATCTGAAACACAATTAGCTACATTACTACAGAGCATTTCATTTTTACGCCAATCTGTGGATGAGCTTCGCCAAGAGACTGGCCACAGCCGGGATGAAATGAAGGAACTCCGGGCCAGAATAGAAAGTGAGGCTAGAAACGATATTCAAAATGCTGAGCTGCCACTTTCGCAACCGTCAATGACGCCACAGCCGCAGCCAGTGCCACTTTCGACGCCACCGCCGCAGTCAGCGGCATATACTCTGCCACTGCAACAGACATCAACATATAATTTGCCACCGCCGCAGTCAACGGCATATACTCTGCCTCTGTCACACACATCAACATATACTGCGCCACCGCCGCAGCCTGCAACATTTGGGATGCCACAACAACAATTACCGTTACTGACGTCGTCAACATCTTTGTCAGCGCCGCATCGTGCAACTACTCTTACGTTTTCTGAGGACTATGCGGAGAAACTGTACCCACTGCTGCCTTTTGATGGTAATCCAGAAGATTGGCCTTTATTTTTTGCCAATTTCACTGATTCGACTATTGAATTTGGGTATAACAACAAATAAAATTTGATGCGATTGCATAAAGCGTTGAAAGGCGACGCCAAGAATGCTGCGACATCGCTTCTTATCTATCCAAACGATGTGCCTAAAGCCATTGAGGAACTTCAGTTCAATTTTGGACGCCCCGACATGCTTGTACGGGTTCAGTTGGATAAAGTCAAGAATTTCCCAGTCATTTATGAGAATCGCCTTGAGCCTGTTTTTGAGTTTCTCTAATCGAGTGCGCAACATAGTTGCATTCTTTAAATCTGCCAAATGTGAACACCACCTAATGAATACAACACTTTTGGATCAACTAGCGACCAAAATGCCGCAATCGAAACAATATGAGTGGACGAAGTTTGCTGCCACCGTTTTGCCATTTCCTACGGTGGAGACCTTTTCGACTTGGCTCAGTGAACTCGCAAGGGCTGTGAGTCTGATGCCAATACATGCGCCAAATGCTCAACGTTTTTCGCAACCGTCGACACCGTTGGGTTTTCGTCAAGCTAATGCCAATAGCAATCGCCAACATGCCGCGTTGGGTGCAAAGGGAGTTTTGCACAACAAAGAGATGACATTTGATAATTCAAATATACCGTGTTTGCAATGCCAGCAAAGTCACAAACTGAGCAGTTGTCGCCAGTTTGCTGCTCTGGATATAGACGATAAGTGGAAATTTGTAAAACGTCACCGTTTATGTTTTTCGTGCTTGCAGGTTGGACACAGCCTGACCGATTGTTTTAAAAAGAAGCCATGTGGCATAAATGGATGCGTGCGCCTGCATAATCAATTACTTCATTCTGAGGCCAAGCAGCCTCCGAAGCCAGTCACGCCAAACAACGAAGAAAGGGAGCACATACTCAACTGCCGTGAAGAACGCTCTCTTTCACACCTTTTCAAGATATTGCCGGCCATTTTGTCAGGTCCACTAGGAAGAATTTCCGTTTACGCCATGTTTGACGAAGGGTCATCGATTTCGCTACTTGAGGAGAAGGTAGCCAACAGCCTAGGCCTTAGAGGAAACGCCGCACCACTCACACTGCAATGGTATGACGACAAGAAGACAACAGAGAAGTCACGTAAAGTAGCCTTGGCCATAAAGGGTCATGCGGAGAAGTCGTCAACGTATGATATAAAGAACATATGCACAGTCAAAAGCCTAAATCTGCCAACACAAACTTTCTGTCGAGATGGTCATTCACATTTGAAGTCGCTGCCGATAAAAATTACGATAATGTCAAGCCTGTTCTGCTGTTGGGTTTGGATAACTGTTTCCTTGAGGTGACAGAACATATTGTAGAGGATGGGCCATACAAACCCATCGCAGCCTTAACCAAATTAGGTTGGACCGCATTTGGTCCTACTAATTCACGAAGCAACGCCGAGCCACGTGTACTTCATCTGCGTGAGGGTCAAGCGCTTAAGGAGCTACAAAAGGTGGTCGAAGACTATTTTGCTGCCGACAGTTTTGGTGTACGAAATGCTGACATTGTGCTCGAATCTGATTCAGACGCCCGGGCCAAGAAAATTCTTGCTGAAACAACAAAAAACATCGGAAGACAATACGAAGTTGGTCTGCTATGGCGAGAAGAAAATGTAAATTTGCCTAAAAGTTATGCCATGGCCAAACAGAGGTTGCTCAACATTGAGAACAAAATGACACGAGATGCCGCCTTTGCCGCCAATTATAGAAGAGAAATCGACAAATATATCGCGAAGGGATATGCCCGATTGTTGGAGCCTGAAGAAGCTAACTGTGAAAGCCCTACCACTTGGTATTTGCCACATTTTGGAGTGGTGAATCCAAGCAAACCGAATAAGCTTCGCATTGTATTCGATGCTGCCGCCGCTACGTCGAACATATCACTGAACTCGGCACTCCTAAAGGGACCGGAGCACGCTCAGCCGCTTTGGACGATTATCGCTAAGTTTCGTCAGGGTGTTGTGGCTGTAGCGGGTGATATACAGGAAATGTTCTCGCAAGTCAGAATACGCGATGCCGATCAAGACTCGCAGCGATTCCTATGGAGGAATGGGTGCGTTTCAACGCCGATTCAAGTTTACCAAATGGTGTCGATGATTTTTGGTGCCGCGTGTTCACCATGCTGCGCTGAGCACGTGAAAAACGTCAACGCTGAAGGCCATATGGAGGCGATGCCCATGGGCGCAAACGCGGTTATCGAAAACACGTATGTTGACGACCTCGTCATTAGTTTCGACAGCACGCAAGAAGCCGAAGAAATTACTTTAGAAGCCATTCGCATTAATGCTGCCGCCGGGTTTAAACTTCGAAACTTCGTATCGAATTGCAAAAGTTTGGAAGCCAAGCTCAATAACGATGAAGTCGTCCAAGGAGAAAGCTTCAACTTGGAAAGAGGAAATAGTACCGAGAAAGTACTGGGAATGTTTTGGAACACAAACAAAGACACATTCGAGTTCCATTTCAAATTCCATAAAGTGCCAAAAGACGTTTTGGAATGTAAACGCCCACCAACTAAACGAGAGATGCTTGGAATCGTTATGTCGGTTTACGATCCGTTTGGACTCTTAGCTAATTTCATGATATACACCAAACTTTTATTACAAGCAACCTGGAAGATGCAAATAACATGGGATGAGCCGCTTCCGTATGAAATGCAAGCCTATTGGGCAGCCTGGTGGAAGGAGTTCCAACGTGTGGAACAATTTTCTACTCCCAGATGTTATTCACCGTTATTACCATCAGCCGATGATGTAGAATTACATGTTTTTGCCGATGCAAGCGCCACTGCCTATGCTGCCGTTGAGTATCTGCGCATGCAAAGAGGATGCGAAGTTGACGTCGCATTTGTTGCTGCTAAAACACGATGTGCCCCGCCAAAGGGTATGAGTGTCCCACGACTAGAACTACAAGCTGCCTTACTGGGTTGCCGATTGATGACTTCAATTGTCAATAGCCATAGCATTCGTATTAGGCGTACGATATTTTGGAGTGACTCAAAAACGGTCATCCTTTGGATTCGTTCAACTGAGCGCCGATATAAACAATTTGTCGCTCATCGAATTGCCGAAATTCTTACCAACACAGAACCATCACAATGGCGTTGGTTGCCCACGTCATTTAACGTAGCAGATGATGCTACTCGAATTGCAACACCCCCGAAATTTGAATTGCTAACGCGATGGACACTAGGTCCCAACTTTCTTCGCCAAAGAGAGGAGCTGTGGCCTAAAGAAGTGCCACTAACATCTGAGCATTGTCAATCTGAGGAGACACCCAACCGAATTCTCAACATTAAGCTAGGTGAGCCTGTGATTGATTTTACTAAATTTTCTTGTTACTTAAAGCTAGTGCGAACAATCGCATGGGTTTTGCGATTTGCACATAACACCCAGCCTGGTCAACATAAAAGAGGTGAGCTTGCCGCAACCGAGTTAGCGAAAGCCGAGAACGCCATCTGTCGCATCGTACACAACGAGGTGTATGCTGAAGAAATCCGCATGTTGCGCGCTGGATCTAATCTGCCGAAGACGAATAATTTGAGCCAATTAACGCCGTATATTGATAATGGCATACTTCGAGTCAAAGGACGAATTGACGCCGCATACTGTATTCCAATGACTGCGCGGCGCCCAGTCATAATGCCACAAAACCATCCGGTTACACACCTATTGATGTTGCACTATCATCAAAAGAGGCATTACCAAAACGATAAGCTAATTATAAACGAACTACGCCAAAACTTTTGGGTGCCTCATGCACGCGCTGTGTTGAAGCGCACCAAGAGAAACTGCCCGACGTGCATAATAGCACGCGCCAAGCCTGATGTACCGCTCATGGGTCAATTACCGCCCGACCGCTTAACACCGTTTCTCCGCCCGTTTAGTTATACGGGGATTGATTATTGTGGACCATTTTATGTAGCTGTGGGCCGCCGTCGTGAAAAGCGCTGGATAGCCTTGTTCACTTTTCTAACGACACGCGCCATTGACCTAGAAGTCGCTGAAGACCTATCAAGTGATTCATTTCTAATTTGCCTCAGAAATTTTATGAATCGTCGAGGCACGCCTGTGAAGATTCGAAGCGACAATGGAACCAACTTTATCGGAGCCCAGAAAGAGTTAACAAAGGAAAATCGACTATTTGACGTCGCCGAGATTGAACGTCAAATTGCGAAGGAGCGCATTGAGTGGACATTTAACTGCCCAGCTGATCCAAGTGCTGGTAGCTGTTGGGAACGATTAGTCCAATGCGTGAAACGCTTGTTGTCAAAGGTGCTACAAGAAGAGGCGCCGCGACTTGAAACGTTTCGTAGTGTTGTCATCGAAGCGGAGAACATTGTAACCAGCCGCCCTTTGACTGATTTGCCGCTAACCGCTGAAGAAGACGAGCCGCTGACACCCAACCATTTTTTATTGGGGTGTCTCAACACAACGCAAATGCCGACCGAAGAAGAATTCAAAATATGCTTGCGAAAGCAATGGAGAATTTCGCTAAATTTGAAAGACAAATTGTGGAAGCGCTGGGCAGTGGAATATTTGCCACAACTGTTGCAACGCTCTAAGTGGAGGAATGAGGTGCCACCACTGAAGACTGGGCAACTTGTAATCATTTGCGATTCAAATATGCCGAGGAGCCAGTGGCGAAAAGGTATCGTCGAAACTGTTTTCACCGGCAAAGATGGAAAAGTGCGCACCGTTGAAGTTCGCACGAGCCATAGTACTTTACGTCGACCTGCCAGCCAGTTCAGTGAATCCCCTTAAGGATTCACGGGGCGTGGAATGTCGGCAACACTGGCCACTCAAAGGGACATTTTCTATTACAACACAATGGCAACGCCATTCCCTTTTGAAACGATTGTCAACGTCAGCTCTAGTTATTAGTTTTCAAAGAAGCCGCGACAAAAACACCAATTGTAAAACGAAGCCGAACGAAAACTGAAAATTTGTCTGCTTTATATTTCTGGCCGCGAGCCATAGTTTTTGAATTTAAATATACAACTTAAAATTAACTCGCTAACTTGTTTCGTTTTTCTGACAGCCACTTTTTCTCATTAAAGCATGTTCGAATCGTGGAAATTTTGGAAGATCACAGGGTTGCTTTTAGCATTTAGATTGTTAATGCAAAAATGGAGTTGCATTTAGGTGACGAATTTTGTATGGATAAATGTACATTTAGAGTAGCATTTAGAGCTAAATACGCTAAATGTGCTTTTACGCGTAAGCAAAAACAGTCCATAAGCAAAACAGCACATTAGTTTCGACTTTTCTGGCTAAGTACCAACTTAAAATTTAGTTTCGGCTGCAGCTGCAACTAAGTCGTAACTAGGAAGAAGTATTTTATCAAATTAAGTGAAAACATACGAAATATGTAAAAATTAAGTTGGTAGAGGGTGATTTTGATAATATTGAATAATCTCCAATTAAAATTTACAAAGATCGATCAATTTTAATCGGAAGATGAAGTTAAATGCGTATTACAATTCGAAAAAAGCTACAACACAATTTTATAATTGGAATAATTTAGATAAATTTTCAAATAATAAGTCAGTTTCACGCTACTTCTTTTAAAGTAATGGGCTGTTTTTGCTTACGCGTAAAAGCACATTTATCTCTAAATGCTACTCTAAATGTACATTTATCCATACAAAATTCGTCACCTAAATGCAATTAAATGCAACTCCATTTTTGCATTAAGAATCTAAATGCTAAAAGCAACCCTGTGATCTTCCAAAATTTCCACGATTCGAACATGGTCTAAAGAGAAAATGTGTCAACATTGCTTTTTCGCGTATGCAGTTGCTAGCTGCGGTTCAGTGATGGCCGATCGAGATTTCACTTATTATTTTACATTATTTGGAAAAAGAAATGTTGCACGAATTCAACATCGATATGATAGTGATCAACTCTGTGGGTTTTTTGTTCCTATTTAATTTAGGATATTTCAATTGACAGCACCGACAAATGTAAATATACACAAACAAATTTTCGGGTATGGTTAAAACAATTCAAGATTTTGTATTGAACTTTTTGTTTAAAATTTCTTTTTCCCTTTTCAGTAGGGTTTTTTGCACATTATCTTCTCTGTGCGAATTGATCGTGATAGATACGGATCTGAGTAAGCGACAGGAACACGGCCGTTTGTCAAAAGCATACGGTTTCGAACTCGAAAAAGTATGTTCGAAAGTGCAGTAAATTTGTGCATAACATTTAGATATCTACTATTTGTATGTTTCACAGCATGCTTTCGATAAACATCGACTTCACATCACTGCGGTTGTTCTGGCTATTTCACACAATTAACAAAAAATTATACCTTATTCTTTTGCATAATCATACAATGAAAATAATAATTACATAAACTGATGATCAAACTTGATATTATTTAATAATATCCAAAATATCGTAAAGAAAAATTGATACATTTTCACACTCGTTTGCTATATCGTAAACTAAGATGCTTTATGATCTTAAAACTGTATCTAACACTTGGTTTTCATTATGTGAAAATTAACTAACAGCTTTTCACTTGGGGTCAAATACATACATCATTAAAACTGATCAAATCTAGATATCACAGTGCATGTCAAAGACTGTCGTCAAATTTTGGAGTAAGGCAATTGACATTCCGTTTTCATCACTGATGTCAAATGTGATGTGAAATTTTTGGCATAAGTCAACAATCTCAGCCGTTTAGCTATGGACAAACCAAAAATCGAAAAAGTTCGAATAAAATCGAATTTGCACTACCAAATTTCGAATCGAATAATCGAATGGTTGGACAATGTTCGAAATTCGGAAAAAGTCGAATTTCAACCCCCCACTACCCATACCTTGTTCCGATACAAGTAAATACGAGGATGTACTCGATACTTTTGTTTCGATACCAACTATTTTTTTACTCGATACCAACTATTTTTTTACTCGAAAGAAAAGTACTCGATATGAGCAAGTGCTATATCTTGAAGGTCATATTTTTCTAAGGAAGAAACTTTGCACAGCCTCGATTTTTTATGAAAAATAATTGCTTTAAGCAGTGCCACCGCTAAAATCTTAGGTGTGGATATATTTTTACATAGTGATACTCCAGCAAAGTGCAAGCAATACTTTGAAGCCGTAAAGTTTTGTGGCAACCTTTCAAAGGTTGAATTTTTTTGAGTAATCGTATTTCTTCTAACGTTACTAATGAACAAATATACATATTGACAGCTGAGTGGAAGATCGCGCTATCTCGGCAGCCAGTTCGAAAACGCCCCATCGGAAAATTTTTCAAGAACGCCTTATTTCAGAGTTTGGTTCAAAACGCCGTACCGCAACTGAAAATATTTGAGATAGAGCGTTTTTGAACTAAATTCTGAAATAGGGTGTTCTTGAAAAGTTTTCTGAGATAGGGATTTTTTCAATCAAATTGTAAAATAGGGCGCTTTTAAGAAGTTTTCTGAGAACTGGCTGTCTAGATAGGTCGATCTTCCACTCAAGTGTCTGTAAAGGTATGTCACACATAACGCCTGAAAATTACTTTCGCTTTGTTGCATATAAAAGGATGAACAATTATCGATATAAGTAAGTATCGATACATTTGGTTTACTCCCAATAAACACCAAAAAAATATATCTCCAACCTTGGAGAAATTCATAGGTGCGTATTCATAGTCCAGCAACTAAGTCGAAACTAACAAAGTTGCAACTTAAATTTAAGTACCAACTTAAAATTTACCTCTATTCATAGTCGCATTTCAGACTTCTACTAAGTAGTTTCCATGAACGAAAGACACAAGATCACGCGGGAAGGAAAGAACGAAAAAAGTTATTTTCTAGCTGCCGAAATCTCGACGCCATCTTTGTTGTAAGAAGTAAACAACGAAGAGAACGGAGAAAACCGCGAAATTGTTGAACGCATGAATAATCATTTTTGTTATGCAAATTCTTCTATAAATCATGCCGTTGTGTTAAATTATTCTTTACCTTATGTGTACACACGTTGTCACAGGCGAAAAAGAAGAAAATTGCAGTAAAAAGCCACGACCAAATTGTAAACAATGAAGAAATGTAAACAAACGGCTATTGTCAAAATCGTTAAACTTTTTTCCTAAATGCGATTCTAACGGGCTACTCTCCTGCCCGCGTCATCTTGTATTTTTGGTTCATGATAGAGCTGGGATACTATCGATGGTAATATCGATGGTATCGATAGTTAAAACTGTCGCCACTATCGATAGTTTTTGAAAACTATCGATGTCGGTTTTAGCAAGACTTCACAATGTCTCTTCTTTACATCTCTACACATTACATAATTTTTTTTTTATGCAAGTAAATTCACAACAGAGTCGGCAAAAAAAAAATTGTAAGTCAATGGGATTTTTAGCAACTATAAGCTTACACTGTGTTATAGTAAAATTTAATAAGCTATAAAACTGCTTACACAAAATTTTTATAGAAATTCGAATTAAAAATCTAGAATTTTTTATTATTTTGTAGTTTTTTATGTTTTGTACACCTTCTATAAAAAATTAGTAGACACTAAATAAACAAACAAGTAGTCAAAACTGCTAAAAATGTTAAGGTGCTATTATTTTGACCAGTACTTTATTCGTTCTCTTATAATATGATAAAATGTTAATAATTTCCTTTCCTTTGTCCGGATTTTGATATGCGCCTCCGTATTTGATCTCAGTTGAATTTTTATAAGAATAAGTTGCCAATTTGAACGAATATCTTTTATTTTGTTTGTCTTGTAGTATTATAAATGTATTTTTATAGTCAATTTCACTTCTTTGCACTTCAAAAGGGACAAACACAATCCGAATTTAATTTTGCCATATAAAAAATAAATTCAGATTTTGCCTGTCGCTTTTCAAGGGGATGTAAGGGTATGTATATAAGTTATATAATTCAGACGCATAAATTAATAAAATTATTTTATTTTTATAAGAAGTTTATATTTTGGAAAAATTACATTTTTATTAAATAATGTCAAGTTTGATCATCCGTTTATGTAATTTTTATTTTCATTGCATGATTATGCAAAAGAATAAGGTATCATTTTCTTGTTAATTGTGTGAAATAGCCAGAACAACCGCAGTGATGTGAAGTCGATGTTTATCGAAAGCATGCAGTGAAACATACAAATAGTAGATATCTAAATGTTATGCACAAATTTACTTTAAAAGAACTAGCGTGAAACTGACTTATTATTTGAGAATTTATCTAAATTATTCCAATTATAAAATTGTGATGTAGCTTTATTCGAATTGTAATACGCATTTAATTTCATCTTCCGATTAAAATGAATCGATCTTTGTAAATTTTAATAAAAAAAAATACTTATACAATCTCTTAAATTTACAAAGTAGTTTATAAATTTTATAAATTTCTTAATTATTTAATTTTCAAGCAATTGAGCGCTTCAATTCAATACCTTTCACGACGATAGTACTATCGATACTATCGATGTTTTCAACTATCGTTTGGCAAACTATCGAGTGGCGGTACTATCGATAGTATCCCAGCTCTAGTTCATGAGTAGTTTCGACTTAGTTTACGATATAGCAAAAGGAGTGTGAAAATGTATTGATTTTTCTTTTCGATATTTTGGAAAAATTACATTTTTATTAAATAATGTCAAGTTTGATCATCCGTTTATGTAATTTTTATTTTCATTGCATGATTATGCAAAAGAATAAGGTATCATTTTCTTGTTAATTGTGTGAAATAGCCAGAACAACCGCAGTGATGTGAAGTCGATGTTTATCGAAAGCATGCTGTGAAACATACAAATAGTAGATATCTAAATGTTATGCACAAATTTACTTTAAAAGAACTAGCGTGAAACTGACTTATTATTTGAGAATTTATCTAAATTATTCCAATTATAAAATTGTGATGTAGCTTTATTCGAATTGTAATACGCATTTAATTTCATCTTCCGATTAAAATGGATCGATCTTTGTAAATTTTAATTGGAGATTATTCAATATTATCAAAATCACCCTCTACCAACTTAATTTTTATATATTTCGTCTGTTTTCCCTTAATTTGATAAAATACTTCTTCCTAGTTACGACTTAGTTGCAGCTGCTGCCGAAACTAAATTTTAAGTTGGTACTTAGCCAGAAAAGTCGAAACTAAGGCGACTATGAATAGCTTTAGTTGTGACTTAGAATAGTTTCGACTTAGTTGAGTACTAAATATGACTATGAATATGCGCCATAGTTCTCAAGTTGATATCTAACATCATTCTCCAACTCATCTTTAACCGACGCGTAGATACGTAAAACCTGATAGAGAAACGAATTTTTAATTATCAAGTGAAAAACGAAAGCTATATAAAGAGGAAATTTACCAACAAAAAGTAAATAATCTTCAAAGTATCCTCAAATAATCTGAAATGAAAATAAAACGCGATGTGAATCAAGTGGCAAAATTACTGTCGTACTGTATACTGAAGTGAATTATTGTAATACGATATTGATGAACTACATAATACAAAAAGAGTAATGAAATAAAAAAATTAATATTTAAATTCATCTATGTAAGTTGTTTCAATCAAAAAGGTATAAGGTATTTTACTATTTCAATTTCAGTATTTCAATGATATGTTTGAGACCAATTGGGGAATTACATTGGAGTTCAAGTTGAGAACTAGAATTTTCTCAACTTGAGAAACAATCCTTTTTTCATACAAAGAAAAATGCCCTTTTTGTTGAGAACGCTATGATCCTCCACTTGAAGTACTGTTGAGAAACAACGTTGGAGATTTGAGAATTACCTTAGTTCTCAACTTAACCTCAAGTTGAGCTCAAACCTAAATGTATATTGTGCTTATATAATTAGTATCGGAATAGCGAGTTGAGTAAGCTCATTTAAGTAGTTATCGATTTTTTGATGGTATCGGAACGTACCAAGAAATGAAACGATATTAGTAAATAGAAGTCGGAAACAATCGACAGCCCTATCAGGGCTGCCAGTGTCTAAAATCCGTACACTGACAAAAAAATGGTGGGTGAAAAATTCGTGAAAAATCCGTGCGCTAAAATTTGTTTGGCGAGCAAAAAAAAATCGTTTGTACTTAGGTGAACACAGGAATCGTACTTTTAATGACATCAAATAACTTAGGGCTTACACCGGACAATACTGTCATGGCAATAGCAATACATGCACACTTTTTCACTAATACATGCATACTTTTCCTTTGGAACAATTTTGACAACTAAAACGTATATCTTCATTGTCTTGACAGCATTGTCCAATGTAAACGCGCCGTAAAGCAACACCACTAGTCCTATTTATTGATTGCTTCACAGACAACCTTATTAGTTGCGTTCCAGATGCTTCACGATATTAACGAAATTCACGATTTGCAGGAACAGCTGTTTTCTCCATTAATAAACCTTATGAGAGGTGGTCAACTGGAACGACTTCCTGTAAAAGCCTGCAAATCGTGAATCATCTGGAACGCAACTTTTATTTTTCTGACTAGAACTTTTTAACAAGCAGTGTTCTCACACCCATCTGTCAAAACTTGTCGTTCACTTACGAATGTTTCACATGGGAATGCTTTGCGTACGCACACAGTTGAGTTGAGCTTGAAAAAAGGCATATTATGCATTTTAAATTAGTTTTTATTCCATAATTCTGAAATATATGTTAATTCTCTATCTTTTGATGTACCAACTATTGCAAACAGTTAAGTAATAACGAACATATTGGTCAAAATAAAAATCTTACGATCACTCTCGCATTTAACTGTATAGCAGGCTTAACAGTTTAATGTTTGAAACGATGGTTAAAGTTTAGAAAAAAAGAAAATTGGGTTTTTCTTTTAATTTTTCGCGTTAACAATCGAAGTCTACCTATAGATTTTTTTACATAATTTTAAAGGCTTATAAATCCTGTTCTCATGCTTAATTTTTAAAATCGGGTGAAAAATAGTCAAGCTGTTTATAGATAAGTCCCTCAAGTACGAAAATAACGCATTTTTTAAGAAAAAAAAAATGGAGGTTTCAGGAACTACAAGAAACCTATGAGATATGTGTTATGCAGGCAAATTTTTGCAATACACCGAAAATCCCTACAAAAATCCGTACAACCATTTTCACCCCTGCAAATCCGGACCGTACGGAAAAATCCGTACATCTAGCAGGGCTGAGTACTATCGGCACTGTCAAAGGTTTCAGACCAGTGTTGCCACGGACAAATATTTTTTTTCTACCAAAAACAACCAAAACCTTCCAAATTTTTTTTTAGTTTTAAATTTTACTTCAATGACAAGTTTATATGAAATGTAGATAACATGACATTTAGTAAAACAAATATACAGCTAACACAATAAAAAGCAATTACAGACTCAGCAACATCTTGCGACACATATAGAACGCCTTGAAATACCGCCGTTCTGGAGCCAACAGTTGTGGTTCGCTGCAGTGGAGGCACAATTTCAGCTTCGCAGAATCACCACAGATTCAACTAGTAGTCGTAGAAAGATTAATATCGCACCGGTCAGTAAAAAATAAGTACGCCGCACTTAAAGAAGCATTAGTTGGCGGAACGGCGCCCATCTGAACTGATTGCGGAGATCAACCGTCTGGGCTATTTGGCTCGACAGACTGCCACTTCAAGTTCACTAGTGGCTACAGGCGAGGAAGACAACACCCAACTAGCGCAGCTAGCTAACAAGGTGATGGAAATACAACGCGACACAAATAGCCGGAGCGTAATGTCGATTACACGAAACCCTACAACCAGCGCTTTAAAACAACAACGTGAAAAATTAGCTGAACAATTGGACAAATTAAACCGTCAATTCTCCAGCAATATTGGTAAGGAAACGAGTAGTGCATCGCCAAACTCAGCCAGCGCGGCATGTGCTAACAAGTGCACGAAACCTTGCGCTTTCGCACAAAGACAGGGAAACACAAACTGCCCCCCGTAGTTTCGGCGAATACTGGTGGTAATACAACTCCTCGTTGACTATTTATCTACGACCGCACGACAAACATAAAATTTCTCGTCGACACCGGAGCAGATATTTCCTTCACTCCACCACCACGGGAAAGCAGACTATCACCAACACCAATTCGAATACAAGCAGCGAATGGTTGTAAAATCGAAACTTATGGCGACATCGGACTACGTCAACCGACGCGCTGGATATTCTGCTTGGCCAATGTTCCATATCTAATAATCGGTGCAGACCTTTTGCACAAGTATGGACTAATAGTGGACCTGAGACACGGCTCTTTGATTACTCGACAGTTTTCGCAAAGAAATAAATTTTTTTCTCATACCGGTAGCTGATGAGGACGTTCCCAAAATAGCTTTAATCACCCCGTTAGGTCTATGCGAGTTCACCAGTATGCCGTTCGGACTCCGCAACGCAGCTCAATCCTTTAAGCGCTTCATCAACGAAACACTCGCAGGTCTCGACTTCGTATACGCCTACATCGATGACCAGCTTGTAGCATCGGGCAACGTACAGCAACACGACCAACATCTCTATCTTGTGTTCCAAAGGCTAAGCAAATATGGCCTTAGCATAAATGCCGAGAAGTGCGTATTCGGAGAGAAGTCACAGCACTTGGCTCTTCACCACTCCCGAACCGAGTCCAATATTTGCGGGATTTTCCAAAGCCAAAAACCATTTTGGACCTGAGGCGGTTCATAGGAGCAGTAAACTTTTACAGGCGCCACCACCCAAGCACCACTGAACGAGCTACAAAAGGACTCCAAGAAAAACGATCGTGGACAACTCGCCAAGGCTACCCTCCTAGATCATCCAATCCCTGGCGCTAAACTTCGAATAACTTGTGACGCGTCCAGTACAGCGTTAGGAGCAGTCTTAGAGCAGCGGCACAACAAAACGTGGCGACCTCGCGGATTCTTCTCAAAAAAACTATCACCGGCGCAGAAGAACTACAGTACATACGACATGGAGTTAACGGCAATAAATGAAGCAATCCAACATTTTCGACATTGAGTCGAATCGCGAATTCATTGTGAGAACTAACCACAAACCTCTCATCTATGCGTTCCGACAGCAGTCTGACAAGGCATCTCCGCGCCAAATAAAACAACTGGGTTTCATAAGTCAGTTCACCACGAACCTAGAGCACATCTCTGGCTAGGACAACAATGTAGCAGGCACATTTTCTCGTATACATACTATGCATCTACAGGCTGTGGTTGGCCATGATGAATTGGCGCGCGCCCAGGCAGCAGACGGAGAACTGCAACAACTACTTGTTCGGAACGAAACTTGGCTAAAATTCCAGGAACTGACTTTTGGACGTGACGGACAAACCGTCTACTGCGACGTATCTACCAATAACATCCATCCATTTGTGGCATCAGAGCTGCGCCTCAAGATCTACGAGGCGTTACATAACTTGGCACACCCCAGCGGTAGATCTACGGTCAAAATCGCTGCGCAACGGTACGTATCGCCCTCCATGAATAAAGACATTACGCAATGGGCCGGAAACTGCATTCCTTGTCAATGTAGGACCCCATGCTCACGCAACACTTGCTGCATTTCCTGAGCCAGGCGAAAGAATTCACCACGTTCACCTGGATCTTGTGGGACCCTTGCCAGAGTCAGAGGTATTCAAATATGTCATGACCATGATTGACCGTTTCACCAAGTGGCCGGAAGCAGTCCCAATCAAACATATCACAGATAACACCGTCGCCAATGTGTTTAACTAGCATTGTATCGCATGCTTCGGATGTCCCAAGTTACTAACCATGTGGTCCGTGGTTGCCGTGGGCATGCAATTCGAAAGCGTATTGTTTACAGCCCTCTCGCGCCTGGTCGGTGTCAAGTGAATTTGAATTTGGGCTTACCACCCAGCTTCGAATGGCCCGGTCGAAAGATGGCATCGCACATTAAAGTCGGCGATTACGTGCCACCAAATTCCGCAGTGGACTCAAGCGTTACCAAAAGTTCTGCTGGGATTAAGAATGTGCTACAAGGAGGACTTGAAAGCTTCACGGGCAGAATGCATCTTCGGAACAACCCTCAGAGTACCTGGCGAATTTTTCGCAAATACTGACCCACCAGTGGATACGCACGGTTTTTTCTACGACTTACGTTCACACATGCAAAAAATTAGACCAGCCCCTACGACGCATCATAACAAGCAAAAAGCTTTATGTTACAAAGAGCTATCAATCTATACAGACGTCTTTCTGAGAGTCGGCGCTGGTGAACGACCACTAACCCAGCCCTATTTAGGACCACATAAAATTATTGAAAGGATCGACTCCCGAGTATTTGTCATCGATGTAAACGGCAAGGAGGTCAACGTCGACATCGACCGTATCAAACCTGCTCACATCTCAAACGTCCCTTTCCAACCGTCCACAACAACAAGCCTACCACCGCAGCAGATAACGTTAATATCGACACCAAACACTTAGAATTAAATTTGACTTTTTAGTGTTCCACCTAAAGCCTTCATTTAGGGGAGAGTCATGTGGGAACACAACTTAAATTTGGCTTGCGTGGCAACACTGTTTTGGTAAATGGAATTTTCCTCTATTCCTTTTTTTACTCTTGTTTCTCACTTTGATGTTGCAAGTTAAAAAAACTGTAAAATTTCCCCAGCGAGGTTATTAAGATCATTCTCGAAATCATTCTTGCAACGCGCACATTTCAAAAGGTTCTTATCATTACTTTTAAGTTTATTGAAGAAATAAAATAAACGGTTTAGTTTATTAATTTTATCGTATGTGGTACTTTAATTCCCTTCAGTATCTTCCCATCATTTTTCATATGAAAAAATTTATTATATGCATCCCACGCGATATTGAATTCCTTATTGGAACATGTAGTCACTCTATTTTAGTGTATCACCAGTTTTGGCTGCATACTATGTAAATCCTTATTGGAACATGTAGTCACTATATTTTAGCGTATCAACAGTTCATTTGGTTGCATACTATATAAATGCAGCATTAGCAATTAATAAAATACAGCGATTATATAGAAAATATTTGCTTTTGCTGATTTCAATTCTTCCGGAACTGAAATCCATGAATTTGTTAGACTTTTTAGCCATTTTTTCTCTAATATTCACTCGCTTGGTTTTCTTTAATTTATGTGTATACAAACCATGATTCAATAACTAAAGGTTCGATAAACTGACAGTTGTCTCTCTAGCACCGGTGCCTTAGGCAAAGAACATAGTGGCGCGACAAGACATTTTCGGATAATAGCGACAAAAACAAACCTTTATTTTTCAATGTGGCAGCATATAGTGATGCGAAAAGTGAAGAAAGTGACAAAGAGCATAGCGAAAAAAAAAAAAACATTTGTTTTCGTTGCTTCCTGAGCTGATGGTTGCTTCACTATGTTTCGACGTTTCTTGTCTCTTTCTTCGCTATTATCAGAAAATGTCCTGTCGCTCTCTTTTCCCCGCCTCACTATGTTCTTTGCCTTAGCAGTGGCACCGTGTTAGAGATGGGCAAAACATGTAATTTTCTACGTGACACATCGTGCCACGCGTGAGCGTTAGTGGTTTTGAGAGAAAAATCACTTAGCTTCCGTGATCGTGTGTGACTGAAACTTTGGCTGGCGTGAGTGTGCGTGAGTTAGACTTTCCATCAATCACGTTATTTTCACATATCGAGCCCTAACCAACAAAACGGTGTAAGCAACATTTTTTTCAAATCTTTCATTTTGATGCAGAAATGTTCCTAGAGCATCTACATAAATGCATTTCTGCATCAAAATTAAAAATTAAAAAAAAGACGCTTACATCCCTTTGGCGTTTAGGGCTCGTATGATGTGTGTATATATGCGTATTGTCAACCAAGATAAAAACAGATGAATCTGCTAAAAAGTTTTTTGAAGGCATTAATGCTGAAATACAGATTTATTTGAAAAAATCAGAAAACAATAGTTGGGACGATGTTTTAAAATTTTGGGAGAAAGCTAATGATTTTCCACGTCTTAGAATCTTTTCGAGGCAAATTTTTCACATATCAGCTAGCTCAGCAACTATTGAAAGAGTTTTTTTTTTGTCAGGCAGAATTCTAGAAGAAAGACGTACACGACTGCTTGGTGTAAACCTCGACAAAATGCTATGTTTAAACAAAAAATATGACCTACTGTCACTTTAAGATTACATTGATTGAATATTGATGTGAATTCTTTTCTTTGCTCGTAAGACATACATATGTACATATGTATTTATATCTGAGATTTGTAAAAAAAAAATAATAGTGCGTTCATCCCAGGCAAAGCGTTTGGCCAAGCTTTTGTAACAATATTTATATGAAATTCTATTCTATGTACCGGGCCGGACACATTCAATTTTCCCCTTTCAATTTTCAATACTCTCACACTTTTTCACTAACAGCCCTATTCGCGTCTTGTCACAGCCGTAAATTGTGACAGTTCAATTGTCATTTTCGTCTCATCAACTATAGTCATAGGCATGCACAATCAATAATGACAAGCGAAAAGCTTGTTTCATTTGTCAGTTGCGGCTAAAGTTTCTCTGTAGTGAAACAGCTGTTCTTTGTTTACAGTTTAATTGGTCTTTTTAACCGCCACTTCAACAGACTGCATTTCTCTTAAATAAAATACACTGGAATGGATTACGAAATGCCGGAAAAGTGAGTAATTTTATTATAGGGAAACTCAATTCATTTTATTATGAACTCGAGTATTAACAGGCGTGGAAAAAATGAACGCACCACACAAGGGCAGCTGTAATTCTATGTGTTAAGACCATCCCGAACTGCAAACGGATAAAAACTGTAAAAAAAACTGTTGTCGCAAGTATAATCGATAAAGCTTTGTTGGACACCAAAAATTTATCGATTTAATCTGAGATTATATTATAACTATAATTTTGTATGGCTAATCTCTTTCTCTAATTACAAATAAGGGAGTTAAGAGCGAAAATGAGGAAAATCTTGTTATATGTAAACCTATTATTAAGGGATTCAGTTACATACATACACATGTAGGTTAGGTTAGAAATTAAATATTAACTTCACTTAATTTTATACATTTTGCTGATTTAATTTTTTATAATTATTTAAATTTTTAATTCTTTTAATACATAAAATTATCGGTATGATTGATAAAATATTACACTTGTATATACTTGTGACTCAAGGGCGTTAAAATATCTTGAAAACACCGCATCAATTACTGTTTTTGAGCTTGTAGTTTGAGCATTTCTATTTGTATATATTTCTAAATTTAGTTATCCTTTTAGAAATTTAATCTGTTATTCTGCTTCATCTGTCGCTGGGTTCTCGTTAAAGTCATGAATACATAGGTATTTTGTTTGCAAAATGGGAAACTAACACCCCTATTCTGCAACTCTTTCGTATTCGGATTTTGGTACGAATCGTAGAAATAGTATGCTGCAATCCGAATCGTATTTTC
>NW_016158035.1:157167-158449 GCF_001687245.7 Rhagoletis zephyria
GTTTTTTTTTTCATTTAACAATTGCCATTGATGAAAATATGCGTTGATTTAATATTTTTCGAAGGGTCGAAGTGGGTAATTACATACTTGTCCGTTCTTTATATACATTTATTCGTATGTATATAAAAAGTGTGCATTAAAATGTTCGAAAATTAATGCAATAAAGTAGACTGCACTTTTGGAAAGAAATTTGTAATAAAAAGATAACTACGAAAAATAAAACGGGAACGAAAAGTTTTATTGTTTTTTTTTCAAACTAAATAATTCAACAAAAATCTACCTAAATGAGAAAAAATTTACCTTTTTACCAACCCAAATTTTTTCTACCAATTTTGGTAACAATTTACCAAAGTGGCAACCCTGTATACACATCAAAAAGAAAGAAAAATTGCAACCACATCCAGAAATTAAATGCTGTTAAAGTAATCGTATATTATTACTTTGCAGTTTCCTCTATTCAGCATAGCCTTGGTAGATTCGGGAATGGCATTCCAGAGTGTAACTGCGTTAACAAAAAACATTCTGGAGAGGTCAGGTACGTGTACCTAGGGACAAGCAGAATTTGATGTCGTCTAGACCTAATCAAGTTAGCTTTTTTTTTTTTTTTACTTAGTTATTAATTTATTTCCAAAGAAATTAGTTTAACAAAAGTATACCACAATATCAAATCAAATTACATATTAATGTTCCTCTGCGCCAAATGGCTAAAATGAGGATATCTGACAACTGATCATACAAGGAGTTTAGGGAGAAAAAAATAACATAAAAAGTTAACAATTGAGAATTATATACTTAACATTTTACATAAGAAGCGATTCCATACTTTCCAGAAGATAGCTTTTAATTCGGTTTTGAAAAGCGATACACGTTCCAGTGTTTTAATGGAGTTAGGTAATTTATTAAATTGGTTAGGTCCGGCATATTCTATTCTTTGCTTCGATACCTCTAGCCGGCATCTAGTTACTCTAAGCAGTTCACTATTTCGTGTTTCAAACATTGATTGGTTTCTATAAAACTTCAAAACATGATAACCAATACCATTTAAATTTTTAAAGACATATGTCAATAGTTGCTTTTTATATAAGCCAAAAACTGGCAGTATTGACTTAGCATACTCTTGGAAAACACTTAACGTGGAATGCCTTCTTGATAGGTTGAATACAAGTTTTTATGCAGTATTTTGACATGACTGCAGGGACCTAAGTTCATTGGTTACTTTATGGGCATACACTATCGGAAGATAAGTTAAATGACTATGAATTAGTGATTGGTATAAGGACAA
>NW_016158035.1:160715-170630 GCF_001687245.7 Rhagoletis zephyria
TCTATTTTTTCAAATTCCTATTTTCAGAGGTTTCTTTGTTTTCCAATAATTTTTTTCTTGTTTAGTTTACTTTTAATTTATTGGGTTTTCCAAATTTATAATTTTAAAGGTATTGTGTTTCTTTCGTCTTGTATTCAACAATTTAATTTTTTTTTGTTTTTTTTTTAGCTAATTGTTAATTTCTTCAAAAAAAATGTTTTATTCAGAAAAACAAGATTTCTAGGCCCGAAGAACTCACCCTAGTGTTGCAGCAGGCCTTGGTGGCCTGCTGTTGTTGTTGTTGCAGGAGTCGTGCGGCGCTATAATAGCCGCGCTGGTTGTTGTCGTTGTTGGTGTTGCGCGCTGCTGTTGTTTGTGTTGAGCGCTGTTGCTGTTGGTATTGCGTGCTGGTGTTGCGCAGCGTTATAGTATCCGCGCTGGTTGTTGCTGGTGTTGCGCGTTGTTGTCCCCGCTGCTGTGGCGGGCGTTGTTATTTCCGGTGTTGCGCAGCACTATAGTAGCCACGCTTGTTGTTGTTGTTGTTGGTGTTGCGCACGCGGTTGTTGCTGGTGTTGCGCGCTGTTGTTGTTGGTGTTGAGCGCTGTTGCTGTTGGTGTTGCGCGCTTTGCTGTTGGTGTTGCGCACGCGGTTGTTGCGGGTGTTGCGCGCTGTTGTTGTGCAGCGCTATAGTAGCCGCGCTGGTTGGTGGCGTTGTTGAGGTGGCCGCGCTTTTGGCGGTTAAGACCGTACTCTGGAAGTGCTTCCGCTGTCGCCTCGGTTGCGGGGCGGTTGGTGCGGCCGCGCTTTTGGCGGTGTGTAAATACCGCGCTGTGGCGGTTAAGGCCGCGCTCTTGGCGGTGTTGCTGCTGTGCGTTAGCCACACTATTGTTGTTGTTGTTGCTGTTGCTTCTCCTCCGCGCCCGGTGTTAGAGGGGTAAGGGGACACCTGGAATGTAGAGTCAAAAGCTAGAAGCATAGGCATATTATAATCCTCTCCAGTTGGCTCTTCAGCTGAACCCAATTGTTAGTGGCCGCCATTGTCGTTCATATCGCTTAGTTACGACTTTTCTTGCTGAGTATCACACTTAATTTTGGGTTTAGCTGCATTTGCAACCAGTTCTTACTTATATACGTAGGAGTATTTGGAAAAAGAAATTCACACGGTGCCAAAACTTACCTGACTTGGACTCGTTCGCTCGGTGGTAAGGCTCCAACTGCTGGCCGCTCCTGTGGACGCAGAACCGCGCATTTTGTTACGAAGCTCGGGGACGCACTCTTTGAAACTATTTTGGTTTAATAGTTTTTTTTTTTTACACTAAATTTGAGACCCAAGAAGTAGAACTTACGTTGCGGCCGCAATTTTCCTCACTTTTATGAAATGAGGCTGCTCTGCCTTGATGTGCTACACTTTCTCGAATCCCAGGCAGGGCGACGGCATCTGATGTTATGTTAGATTTTTTTTTCTTCTAACCCAACTACATTATACACTTCCACACCGCAATTCCTTTACGAGTAGTCTCACGTTTCGGGTATCAAATTCGCTGCCTGTTAGCGTATTAAACTTCAATAATGGTCATTATTTGACATCTTATTTACTTGCATTATTAGCATAATTTAAAAGTGATCCACTGAATTATTGCAGATTATAGTTTTCTACAATGTGAAAGTTCTGCCAACTACGATAGGTTACGAATTGGCAATTATACGAACATTTCCGTAGCACTGACAAATTATTTTTGAGTATATTTGTGTAAATTGAAATGTATATAGCTTGGTATAATTACTTTTTTTTGGCGATGATTTCTATACACTATATTTTTATTAAAATGAACTAAATTTTGCTTCACTTGTGTTTTGCTTTTACCCGTTCCGAATGGTATCGGTTGCCGAACAAATATGTAAATGGTTGACTGCAGATTTGCCAGCGGGTTTTTATACCTTTGCACTGCGGGAAATTAGTTATTCCCGTTGGAAGAATAACGGGCACTGCGTCATTTGGACTGGTTCCGTTATTCTTCTACCGGGAATTCGCCGCAGTGCAAGGAGGAATGTCAAAAGAATGTTCGAGGCTGTCCTGGGTTACCATGACCCCGTTGTGCAATTCCGAACCGGTTCATTTTTCAACTTTTGGTTCCCATGTATTTACTTTGGGCGGATGGACAATTTTCGGTCGAAACTCAGGATAAGACAGAATATTGTGGGCGGTAATAAAGAATGAAAATCAAAATGGAATCTGATAGAACAATAGAACGTACGTTACTTGCAAGTTATAAAATAGATATAGTTTAACAATTTCAGTAACACACAAAATATACCAACTTTTTCTTTGCGTTTGGCACAGCAAAAATAAAGTCGACTTTAAAGTTAGTTGCAGCTTTTTGACATAATTTTCAATGGGATATCTGTCAAAAAAGCTGCAACTAACTTTAAAGTCGACTTTATTTTGACTATGACTACGGGCCACTTTATTCGTACACCATACCGAAAAAGTTACCGATTGCCACTGGCTCTATATCAGAATATTGATAATGTTGCCGCCAAAATGTTTTAAGCATGGTTTTCACTAGGTCATATTTGACGTCAAATGTTGTTAAAATGTAATGAAAATGCATTTGACATCAAATGAACAGCTGTCAGATCAAGGCAGTTTAGCAGCATTTAGTACTAGGGAAAACGTAGCTATTAAACTACCAAGTCACCGCAATAGATACCAAAATACAAGCCCTGATATATATTGCTCTCTATATTCTAACATTTGTGCTAAGATATAAACTCAATCCTGTGAAGACAGGCAGTACAGACAGCTGTCACAAACTATCACCAGCCTCCACGGGAAAGCGTTTATTAACCAAAAAAAAGTAGGCAAACAGACCTGCAGGAACCAGTGGCAATCAGCAACACTGTCCGAAAGGAACACAGCTGTCGCAAAATGGCAGACCTTCCATGCAGTTTTGGTGTTGCCGTACGCTCAGAAAAATTATTAGCTGGTGAAATTTATGGCACGCTACCGGGTGCGTTATACGCCGAAGAATAAAGTATTTATATTTTGTGCGGCGAACAGTAACCCATAACAAACCTGCTTCACTTCACGACTCGTCACAGAAGCGAACAGGGAAAGGGTTAACTGTCTTCGCAAGGCGTTCGCAAGAGAGTTAGGTGGTAAAATCACAAGAATGTGGGGCACGACTCACCCCGGAGATATAGAGTCTCAAAAAAAAAAGTACTTAGCCGGGCAAAGAATTACAACCCCGTAGTTACGTCTGGTAGCAGTTCGAATTCGCCAGACTCAGTATTGGGAGCCTAAGAGTTAAGTTTGATGTTACGAAAATACCGAAGTCAACGCATTTACTGTATTCCGCGTAGGTATTCGCTTGTAATGCTGGGTGGACTCGTTATTGTGTAGTCGGTCTCTGGAACAATACTTCTACGGATTTAGTCAGTACTGAGTCGGCGAAATTTTATGTTTTAAAATGTTCAATTCCGGGTTTCGGTAAGTCAAGGTGGTTTTCGTACTTCTGGTAGAATAATTAATAGTTAGGTCAGAGTTTGCTTAGCATACTAAACTCGGAACTCAATCCCGGTCGTGACTAAGTATGGGTTGAATTAGCGTTCTTTTCGAAATGCTTGAGTCAGAATTATACCGAGTAAACTCTGGAAAAAAAATTCAAGTCCGGTGTTGCGGTGGTTCTCTATTGTTTTAGGCCAGAGAAGCCTACCCCCATAGTGCCGAACTTAGTCGGTCTTTACACCCTGCCCCCCACTAGTTCAACACCGCTAAGACGAACACAGGGCAGGCTGTCCTGAAAAGGACACTTGGCCGCGAGTTTATAGCCGTCCGGCGGCTGGGAAAAACGTGTATATATTTATTTTGTTTCCTATTCATTATGGCTTTGCGGCCCAAGAGACATTTTCTTAAAGGAGAACTCGTCAAAACTCCGAAATGAAGTAGACTCGTCAAAACTCCGAAAGGCATTAGACATTTTGATAAGGAGAACCCGTCAAAATTCACGACTTCCGGTGGGAGCGCGCGTGAACGTCCTATGAATATAGATGCTCGGGGAGGATACTGGGCGGTTTGTCCCCAACCGCCAAAGCGCCCAGTGAAAAGGACAGTGCGAGAAAAAAAGATACTCTATTCACATTCGTTGGCTAGAGTTAGCCACCCCCCAATTGCCGAACTTAGTCGGTCTTCACAGTACGGCCCCTCCGCTAGTCCAGTAGCTCGTCTCTGTCTCAATTCTCTACCAGGGCGAATTTATATCTGAATTCTCGCCTTGTTCTCTACTGCTAAGGAGTAGTAATGAATGACGTATATTCTCTACCAGCAGAGAAATAATCGGTAGGGAAGAGTTACAGAAGCGAGTTACAGCCCTACATGACTTAGCTTCGAGGAAAAGCCATGCAGAGTTGGACCTCGGGCAGTCTGCGGGCGGTCAAGGTTTTACCCTATCGCAATTTGCAAAAACGTGTACATATAAAAAAAAATTCGGAAAAACGTGATTATTAATATTGGAAAAACCTACTTTACTTTCGGATCGCTCTTCGTGACGGATGACATTGTCACGGCCGAATGTCAGATGCATGGAACCTACCGATCGGTTTGCCATTCAAGTCCTCTAAATCGTACAAAGCATTGCCTACCTTTCGCAGAACACGACACTTGATATATTTAGGCAAGAATTTAGCATTTATGCCTTGCTTAAAATTGCTAAGAGCGAGGTTTTTCCGGAATACTTCTTGTCCTTCCCGGTAATTCACAACCCGCGTACGTTTGTTGTACGTGTTCGCTGCTCTGTCTTGCGCTAGCTCAAGGCTCTTTCGTATGTATTCGCGAATGTTTGCTAACTTGTCAGCTCTGCTTGTAATCGGGACTTCGTCTTGTCTTAGGCTACCCACTTTCTCCAGTATGCTATAGGCTGACGCATGTTGTATCATATTTTGTCCAAATAACGCGAAGTGTGGCGAGCTCTGAATCGACGTATGGTAATCGCTTCTTAAAACCGACAGAATTTCGGGAATGTGTTTGTCCTAGTCCATGTGATCTTGCTTGTCCTTCAGGAATATTCTAACTTTCGAAACAATCTCTCTGTTCACTCGTTCAGAGGCGTTAGCCTGCGGTGAGTATAACCCCGTCTTAATATGAACAACCCCATAGTTTTCAAAAAACTGCTGCATCTCCTTCGAAATGAATTGCTTCCCGTTATCACTATGGACGAATTGAAGGACCCCGAAAGCTGGAAAAATCTCTGTACTAAAGAAGCTGATTACATTTGCCGACGTCGCGTTTTGCATCGCCTTCAAAAATTCGTATTTGGAAAAGTGGTCTAGCACTATGAACAAAAACTGGTTTCTTCTCTTTGATCCTGGGTATGGTCCTAAGAAGTCGCAATAAAGACGCTGGAATGGTCTCTCGGATACGAAGGCATTGCTCATAGGTGGTCTGGACACTTGATTGGTGGCTTTCACGGCTTTGCAGGTTTCGCATCGATTTACATAAAGGCGTATGTCCTTTGCCATTTGCGGCCAAAAATATTTCTGCCGGACACGCTCTAAAGTCTTCTGCCAGCCTCCATGGTAACTAGCATTGGAATCATGTGAGCACTTGATTGCAAGCTCCGTCAGCCCTTCCGGTAACCACAAACGCCAGAGCGAATCCTCTTCCTCTTCCACACCTCTTCGAAACATCACTTTTTGTAAACTCTATTTTCGACTATGCGTAAATCGGGCAGCCCTTGATTTTTTTTAATTGTTTCACGAAGCTCCGAGTACTCTGCGCCGTCGAATTCCGGTGATGCCAAGTCAATTTTCAGAGGTGTGGTAGGNAACGCCAGAGCGAATCCTCTTCCTCTTCCACACCTCTTCGAAACATCACTTTTTGTAAACTCTATTTTCGACTATGCGTAAATCGGGCAGCCCTTGATTTTTTTTAATTGTTTCACGAAGCTCCGAGTACTCTGCGCCGTCGAATTCCGGTGATGCCAAGTCAATTTTCAGAGGTGTGGTAGGAGACAATTCGTCCACGTCAAAACGCGAAAGGGTGTCCGGCACAACATTCAATGATCCTTTGCGATGCTCCATCCTAAAGCTGTATCTTTGCAATAGAAGCGACCATCTTGCCAACCTGCCGCTCAAGTCTTTTTGTGTCATTAGCCACTTGAGACTTGAATGGTCAGTAATTATTCTGAAACGCTTGACGCTAACTATTGCGGCGAGGCATTCCAGCTCGGTGACCGTATAATTCCGCTGAGCATTATTAAGCTTCTTCGATACGAAAGCTATGGGATGCTCTGCCCCTTCCTCATCGAGCTGGAATAACACGCCTCCTACCCCTATTTTGGATGCATCACATTGAATCACGAATTCTTTACTAAAATTGGGTTGTGCCAGGACAGGCGCTGAACAGAGTGCTACTTTAAGTTTACCAAATGCTTCAACTGCCTCAGGAGTTAATTTAAATGGAGCAGGTGACTTTCGAAGGCAATCTGTCATTGGACCCGCCAAATCTGCGAAATTGGTAATAAACGACCTGTACCAATTTGCCATTCCTATAAACCTGCGAACCTGACGAGGAGACTTGGGAATCGGAAAATCCTTTATTGCATCTATTTTGCCTGGGTCTACTTTCAAACAATCATTCCCTATCAAGTACCCGAGATACCGAATTTCCTTCTGGCAGAACTTGCTCTTCTTCACGTTGATTGTAAGTCCCGCTTCCCGTAAGCATTTCGCCACTTCCCTCAGCAATTCCAAATGGTCTTCAAAGTTTGAGCTGCACACCATCAGATCATCCAGGTAGACGAAGACGTTCTCTCGTAACCGTGAAGAAATAGCCTTATCCATCAGCCGACTCATTGTTTGTGGACCGTTGCACAGGCCAAAGGGCATTACTTCAAAGTGGTACAATGGCTTTCCTGGAACCGCAAATGCCGTCTTTTCCTTAGACGATTCCGTTAATTTGATTTGAAAGAAAGCATCATTCAAATCAATACCACTTATAAAGTATGTGTCCTTGAACCTGCTCAACAACCCATTAATATGGGGCAACGGGTACAAGTCGTTCTTTGTGACTGCGTTCACCTTCTTGGAGTCAATGCACAGCCTGACCTTGCCTGGTTTCCGAACTAGTACCACTGGACTACACCACGGTGAATTCGATTCCTCAATCACTCCCATCTTGAGTAGCCTTTCAATTTCGCTATAGGCTTCTGCCTGCCTGGGTGGTGAAAGAGGAAAGTTCTTACTTTTAATTGGCACCGCTTCACCAGTGTCTATATGGTGCGTCACTAAACTGGTTTGACCTAGTCCTAGCTTTTCGAACGAGGGAAACTCCTGAACAACTTCTTGCAATGCTATCTTCTGATCTGGTGTGAGCCGATGGAAGTTTGGCTCATCCTAATTTGGAAAATCTAAACAAGAAACGGTGGGAAATACATCGGGTGCTAACGAAAATGCCTTCCAGAAATCAACTCCCAGTTATGCTTCTTGGATTAATGACGGTACAAGATAAAAGCGAATAGTCCTCGTAATGATTTTAAAAGTGACCGGTAAAGATATCCTCGCGTAGGTCATGTAAAGTTTGCGCACCAGCATTGAAAAACATCAACTTCAGGCTGCTGGTAACGTTCCTCTTCAATATGTCCATCAACAGGTTCTCCGACATCGGCTCCCTTAGTCTAGCGTTCAAGGCTAATATATCTGTATGAAACGTATCATTCGATTCATTAGCCTTCTGACGACGCATTGAGATCTCCATCATGATCTCATCTTCACTTTTTAAGGTGCCGAATTCCCGCTTGATAGACTAGCACAAGAAGGGATAAGTCGCAGCTGGATTCTGCTTAGTGAACAACCAATACCATTCCTCAGCTCGCCCTGACAAAAATAGGTGGAAACTTGCCATCAACTGCTCATCTGTACATTACGTGCGCTCACACAACGTATTGAGTTTAAAACGAAAGTCTGAAACGCTTCCGGTGCCGTCATAGGATACCTTCCAATCCTGTGGCTTAATGACAATATTGGTGGTAAAATTTTGTCGGTTATTCAAGGTGGCTTGTGTATGATTGCGTCCGATAGAAGCAAAGTCCCTAGAGTCATTGGGTGTGGTTTGAGATGCAGTTACTACTGCACTTAATGCGTTCATATTTTCTCGCATTGTTCTCATTCCAGCTCTCATTTCTTCTTGCGAAGTACGTAAGAGCTGATGAAGCACCCCTACCCATGAATCTCCTGCAGGCGCTCCGCCATTAGAACGTCTACTTCTATCTTCTGCAGTACCTTCTACAAAACCGGTATTCCCTGGCAAAGACCTATAATTTTCCTGTCTTCCCGAAAGCATAGTCATGGAGGTAGCGGATATATTCTGGACCGAAGTCCCAGGTGGTGAGGTGTCAAGTAAGTTGGAACTTTGTGGGCTATCAATCTTAAGTCCCGGAGCGGGATTGGCCATATGAATTGGAGGCGGAACTCCTCCAGTATGGTCAGCAATAGGTGAATGCATCACCGGACGATTATTTGCTGGCATAGTGGGGCTGTTGTTCCTCCCGGCCCCTCTTGACTTAACGCCGCCACCTCTAACTGAAGCACTGCGCGTTTGCTTAAGCTGCTGCTCCATCACCAGAGTGGTCGAAACAAGACAATGCCAATATGAAAATCAGAAAATTTTACGCTCACGGTCAAGATAAGTTCAAATTAACCGTCTACAATAGGTGCTTAAGGCTTGGCTCGCCCAGAGATCAAACCAAAATCGAAAATCCGAGAAAATTTGTTTAGTTAAATAAGGCTTGCTTTTAACAGACTCAGCCACAAGAACGTCCGAGAAAAAAAAAGGTTTCAAATAAAATAAAAAAAATCAATAGATTTATGTAAGTGGCGCGATACCGCTGTAACAGATCGCGACAATTCCACAAAAAAAATCGAAAGTATCAATAATTATTCAGTCCGCGTACTGAATAAGAATATACGCAAAAGAATTACAAAAAACAGTCAAAATTTATTTTTAGTAAATAAACATATCAAGTGGCTTAATTAAATATATACGTGGTAAATATACGTGTAAGCAAAAGTTCGGTTGGGTATAACTTTATATCAAAGTCAATGGGAATGCTGCCCCCCTGACATTAGGAAGGCACAATGTAGTCTACGTGGAAAATTAAGGTACAAAAAAAACACAAAAGTCGGTGTGGTCCAGCACACCCAACCGCAATGCAAAGCCGGCATAATGGAATGCCCCTCCAGACTTGAAGGGTGTACTGGACTTCGCGTACAAGTTGCTGAACTATCTTTCGGTCTCAGTGCACCCCACCGCAATGCAGCAAGGGGCAGTCAACGCATGCACCCCTGAAACATGTGGGATGACTGAGACCCCGATAGTCAGTCTTTGTTGGAGTCCCAGCCCACTCCATCGCAATACGAAGGCACTCAGGAGCGCCAGCGCAGACCTATGGAGTGAGCTGGGTTCAAACGAAAAATTTATATATATTATTTTTTTTTCCCAAAAAAAAACTAAAGGAAAATCTATTTACTCTAAACCCCACTTAGCGGACTAATTTTTTCCCCATTCCCGTGCCGACATATCGGACCACTGAACAATTTGGAGGAAAAAAAAAAAGTCAAACTACAAAAAAACTAAGTGCGTTGAGCACTGCCTCACCGGGTGAATACAAAACTCCGGANTTTCGGTCTCAGTGCACCCCACCGCAATGCAGCAAGGGGCAGTCAACGCATGCCCCCCTGAGACATGTGGGATGACTGAGACCCCGATAGTCAGTCTTTGTTGGAGTCCCAGCCCACTCCATCGCAATACGAAGGCACTCAGGAGCGCCAGCGCAGACCTATGGAGTGAGCTGGGTTCAAACGAAAAATTTATATATATTATTTTTTTTTCCCAAAAAAAAACTAAAGGAAAATCTATTTACTCTAAACCCCACTTAGCGG
>NW_016158036.1:0-87624 GCF_001687245.7 Rhagoletis zephyria
CAGGAGCCCAAGAATTACCCTTAAAACGGCCACAGGAACTTAAAAAGACCAACTGGTCCCCAACTGGGCCGAAGGTAATTAGTTTCCGACTAGTCCCAAACTGGTTCCGAACTGGTTCCCAACTGGATCCCGGACGGATCCCGGACTGGTCCCCGCCTGGTTACCAACTGGTCCCAAAGTGGTTACAAACTGGTCCACCTATACCTCAAGTGGTCCACAAGTCACTTCACTTACAAAGCATTCGATTTAGTTGACAATAGTCACATGCATTTACATATGTATGTACATACAAACGAGCACCAATTAATTTTATTTAAAGAAATGGCGTGTCGTCTATTTCCGGTGTAGCAAACGTAGTACATAGGGCGACATCTAGATGTCATCTACCTCGCCCTATTCACTATGCTTTTTTAAAGGAGCTTTTCAAAGCTTTGCTTTGGTGTCGGAACACTACATTGAAAGTTTCGGGATCCACAACATTGAAAGTTTCTGGAACACAACATTGCAAGTTGATAAAAGCGTTGTAATAATTACCGTTAGGTGGACATTTATCAATTACGGTGCCGGAACTATTTTTTAGCACCTGTCTATTTTTCCACCAAACCATAGCACACTTTCTCAAAGTAATGTTGTTTGGCAGAATAAACTTAGGAGGGCTGAATAGACTTACATATGTATGTATTTATTTTACTTTTTAACATAGAATAGCGTATCTGCTGTAATTGTCAGTAGTAACAAGATCAATAATGCCTTATTAGCTGGTCTAACGACTTACCAAAATACCAGTGTAGTTAATCGAACAGCTGGAGTCACTGATTTTACTACAATTTGTTTATCAAAATTTAATGGGGTTGGATAAAGCTGTCATGACATTAAGAAGTATTTTCGACAACCCGCGCACAAGTAATTATTCATTTTTTATAACGACATACATATTTACATGTTTTGATGGTTTAATTGCTTGTCGCAACGTCGAACTTAAGTACAACTATATACATATGAGTCTACATACTTGTACTATTTTCTTCTCCAACAAATTGATGCAAACATAGGGCTCCTTAGAAAGCAAAAGGCTTTGTGATAACAAAACATATATATATATATATATATATACAGATTGGCGCTTACACATATGTTAGTGTTTGGCCGAGCTTCTCCTCCAAATTGTGGCGTGCGCCTTGAAGTTGTCACACAAAGCGGAGGGACCTACAGTTTTACGCCGACTCCGAACGGCGATTGAATTTTTATGAGAAGCTGCTTTTCATGGCAGAAATACACTCGGGGTTTGCCATTGCCTGCCGAGGGACGACCGCTGTTAAGAAAAAACCTTTTTTCTATATTTTTTGCGATGTTGCTTTGATCAGGGCTTGAACCGAGGCGTTGCGGAGTGCATCGAGCTATTTTAATTTGTCACATGATGGTTCTTTTTTCCATACTTGATGAAGTGATAATATACGCGTACCTTTGAGTACTGCAGACCCCATCTGGTCAGATGTAAAATAAGTGCCTCTTATGTATAACTACATATTTGTGTATATGTAAATGTAAATTGGCTAAGTGATATTTTTGTATAAAAATCGGCGCTACCAGCCCTTCGATTATATTGCTAATTTGGTAAATAAACAGAGTAGCCATGAAAGCAGTGATCATTCTATTACTCGCAGTTGCTTCAGGTGAGTAATCTACTTTCAAAATATGTGCGTTTACTTTGAACACAAAATATTCCTTCGTATCTTATAGTTGTGGCCATATCCATTGACGAGGATAGCCAATCCGGTGAAGATGGCTGGTATGTGCCCCAACTCGACGGATCCTTCAACTGGATGACGGTGGCCGAATCCGAAGATTTAACCGGTCGTAAGTCCGCCACTTCGGGTTTTTTCTACTTGTACACCAACGAGAACCCAACCACCCCAGATACTTTGGTTACCGGAAATGTACAATCGTTGAAAGCTTCGCATTTTCACAATAGTTATCCCACTAAATTCATTATTCATGGATGGCAATCCAGCTCCGATTCTGACTTGAACCCACAAATCCGTGATGCTTTCTTGTCCAAGGGTAAATACAACATTATTTCTGTAGATTGGAGCGACAAATCGCACTCTCTCAATTACGCTTCCTCGAAAAGCCATGTTCCCGAGGTTGGTAAACAGGTTGCTGCCATGATTGACTTCTTGTACAAGGAAGGTGGTCTATCTTTTGACACACTGCATGTAATCGGTCACAGTTTGGGTGCTCACATCTCTGGGTTTGCAGGCAAAAATGTACAAAATGGACGTATTCAACAGATTACCGGCTTGGACCCTGCATTGCCGTTGTTCAGTTATGATAAACCAGCTGAACGTTTGAATGAAGATGATGCCGACTATGTTGAATCTATTCAGACGTGTGGTGGTCTTTTGGGTTTCTTGAAGCCAATTGGCAAAGCTGCCTTTTATCCCAACGGTGGTAAGAGTCAACCCGGTTGTGGTTTGGATGTTTCCGGTTCGTGTGCTCACGGACGCTCATGGTTATACTATGCTGAAGCTGTTTCCAATAATGATTTTCCATCGGTGAAGTGTGAAAACTATAAAAATGCTATCAAGAATTCATGTGGTAGCACTTATTCCTCAATTCGTATGGCCGCCCCAAATAACATTGCCAGTGCCTTCGACCATTTTTATGTGCCCGTAAACAAGAAGATCCCATATGGTATAGGTCAGTAAGGCCATAAGAATTTGGTCTGATATTCTGAATTCACGAAAACAAACTGATACGATTAGTTATACTTGTACTGGCTAATATAAATAAAACAAAATTGATTTCACTCCATTGATATCCTTGATTTTTATTTATTTATTTTTCAAAATAATTTGCTCACTAACCATTAGTGTGACTTTATCTTGTAGCAGAAGGTTTTATCGGAATCCTTTTCGTCAGATTACATTTATTTAAGCTTGCAATAAAAGTTATGAAATATATGTTATGTAGTTTTAAAGTAAAGCTAGAAAATTAACTTTAAAAACTAGAGATCACAGCGTTAGTAGACTATATACCTGCATTGTCCAGAGATTAGACTTTAACCGTTTGTCGGTTTGGACCAACGGTCCAAACTCCACAGAGCCCGTTAAGCTCACGGATTAATTTATGCCTTAATCATTGCCATGAAATGCAAGCATTTCAGTACCAAAGGCAGTGTCGGTCGGACACACTAACCACCTTGGTGAGGCCGAAACCTACCTAAAGTCTCTGCCATTCTGTGGGTCCCGGCACCCGGTTGCAATGCAACTCCACATCGAACCCTTGCGAGTTTTCCCGCATTCGGGTATTAAACTACAGCCTCCGCGATACTCGCCGAAGGGCCGGACCTCTCTGAACAGACTGGAGTAGTGCTCGCCAGCCAGACTTGCTTGACCAGCTCGAGTCACGTAACCTACTAACTATACCAGAATACACTTGCTGTTTACCACAAAATTTACACCGTGTTTTGCAACGTTTTCCACGTATACAACATTCTCCACATTTCCAACATTTTGCAACAGTTTTAAACATTTTTCAACATTTTCATCCAGCTCGACTCGCCCCTCTCACAAGACTTATCCACCCCAGGATGTCCCGTCCGGCGTGAAAATCGACTTTCAACCCTTGTTCGAGTCACTTGACTCACCTCGTTCATTCTGCTCGTCTCGCTAACCCCAGATGTCTTACTGGCCTTACTGGGGAGCGCTTTCCAGCCCGGGTGGACAATAGGCATGGAATCGCTCCTTTTTTGGTTTTCTACACCCGCTCGAGTAGCTTGACGAGCCACATTCTTCCTTGCAAATCTTACCAGCCGTACGATCTTACATGTGCATCTAGCCTGTCTTTTGGCCTTGTTCGTCTCACTGGCTGTGCTTATCTATCCAACGAACACACTCCAGGGGCATCTGTTCGCCCGCGGTACCTTTTTTAAAGTCTTTGGCATGACTTTCGAAAGCCAATTGAGCCTCCAACCGACTCAGGATTGGTAGCCTTTGACTGGGGTACCTGGGATTGTGACACCCGTAGCCTCGCAAACGCGAAACCCTCCTGGGTTTGTTGGTACGGTAATCTCCACATAGGAATCTGTGTAAGCACATATCCTACACAGATTCCCATGCGGAGCATCCCTGTTAGTTCATACTGACATGGACCACATAAGTTCTGGCCCCACGACAAGGTCACCAACTTGCCAGATTGATTGTTGAGACAGGGGGGTTTCTTTAAAACTCTTTCATTTGGATGTAGGCAGCTAAAACCATTAAATTTTGTTACCGGTTTACTATCAATAATACACTCGAGTTAAAATCATTTAGATCGGTGCTTTATAAGACATATCTTCCATACCACTGATTGTTCAGATATCAGTTTTTTTTTTATATAACTCCTCAATCTGTGTACGCAGTGAATATAAACATTTTGTTTAGCTCGCAAAAAACTAATTTCAAATGCAGCAATCGGTTGAAGTAAAATTTTCTGATGTTCATGAAAGGTATGAAGCCTTCAGCATAGCGAAGACAGCACTGCCCTCACTTGTTTTTTATTTAGAAAGAGTTCAAACATATGTACATATTCATAATTTATGATTTCTAAATATCCTGCAGCCAATCTTATTGACCCTTACCGTAAGGGGATTGGTTATTTACTGGTACATAGAATTCACCAAAAGCATTGACAAAGTTGCTGGGTGCTGCCATGCGAACCGAAGAATAAGTGCTACCACAAGACTTTGCTACAGCCGCCTCATAATCTTCACATTTTACGGAGGCGAAGTTATTATTGGCAACAGCTTCAGCATAGTACATCCATGAGCGTCCATGGGCACACGAACCGACAATATCCAGTCGACAACCAGGCTGACTTTTTCCACCGTTGGGGTAGAAAGCACTTTTACCAATTGGCTTCAAGAAACCCAAAAGACCACCATTCGTCTGAATAGATTCGACATAGTCGGCATCATTTTGGTTCAGACGACTAGAGGAATCATCATAACTGAACATGGGCAGAGCAGGATCCAAGCCGGTAATTTGACTAATACGTCCATTTTGTACATTTTTGCCGGTAAACCCAGAGATGTGAGCACCCAAACTGTGACCGATCACTTGCAATGTCTCGAAAGATAGACCACCTTCCTTGTACAAAAAGTCTATCAAGCCAGCAACTTGCTTACCTACACCGGGAACATGCTGTACCGCGGCGGCATACTGGANCACCGGATTGCCTATCGTCATCAATAGGAATGGCTACAGCTGTAAGAAACGAAGAGAAGGAGTCGTGGAAAATGTTTTACGTAGTATTATCATTGTTTTGGACATAGAATAACATACCTGCTGCAACTGCGAGTAGTAGCACGATCACTGCTTTCATGGCTGCTCTGATGATTTACCAATTTGCCAATATAATGGAACTGTTGAAATCACCGATTTTTATACCAAAATTTCACTTTGCCAATTTTAGCGAAATTTGCTCGTACTAGTGACGAAGGCCATGACACAAGCCTTAAATTTAAATTTATGGCTATAAATTAGATAGTTATCGTAACATTAAAATATATTAAGAAAGTATTTAACACATTCCATGGAGCTGATATCTTATTATTTATAAATATAACAATTCTAATCATACTCGCAAATAATAAAACTCTCAAATTTTTATACTTTTTACTTTCCTGGATTAATATATGTAGAAAATAATTATCGCTAGGTGGACATTTGTAAATTACGGTGCCGGAACTATTTTTTAACACATGTATATTTTTCCACTATGAAATCAACATTTATACCAAACTATATATATAGCACACTTTATTAATTGTATGTATTTATTTTACTCTTTAACATAGAATAGCGTATCTGCTGTACCTGTCAGTAGTAACAAGATCAATAATGCCTTATTAGCTTGTCTAACCACTGGGGTCACTGATTTTACTAAATAAATCATAAAAATATATGGGATCATGACATTTTTTATAACGACATACATATCTACATACATAGGTGTGTATTGCATATCTTATCATAATTATTTAGACCCAAAGGTAGTAGTTAAAAAATTAGAATTTTTGATGACGGTGTTACGCATTTTCATCCATACATGTAAAAAAAATTGTCGAACATTTGAGGGATTCACAAGACGTGTTAAGCGTGGTAATGCTTTTTTGATCGTAAAATAACGGTTAATACTTTTATAGGCAATTCGTAACTTCACCAGAAAAGGTTTTTAAACTATTTAATCGTAAATGTGTTATTGGCTCTTATTTTATAGGGAAATCTTTTAAAACGCTTTTAACCGTTGTTTTACATAGAAAAATTTTAAGACTTTAAGACATTGCGACGCTTAACACGAATTGTGAATGCCTTAAATGTTTTGCGTGTGTATGGAAAAAAATTCGTAACATCGTCAGCAAAAAAATTATCAAAAATCATAATTTATTAACTATTACCTGTGGGTTTAAATAATTATGATAAGATATGTAATACATAAATATGTCGTTGTAAAAAAATAATATCAATTGTGCGAATGGCGTCGGAAACAACATGTTCATCATGATAGCTTTATCCAATGCCATATATTTTTAAGGCATTACTTTACAAACACGCGAATTGTGAATCCCCTAATTGTAATTGTTGGGAAGAAAGTGCGTAACACCGTCAGCAAAAACAAATTATCAAAAATAAACGGAATTTTTTAGCAACTTCAAACATGCAATTTATTACACTAACAGGCCAATTTGGGCTAAGACAGTTGCAAGTATTTTGTGTTTTAAAAGATTTTGTTTGTTTTCGAACGAAAGTCTTACAAAAAAGCCAACTTTCGTGGTGAAAAGCTCTTTTGGCATGCCATTCGAGGGATCCGAGGTTCGAGTACTCGCGCGGCAGATTTAACTTAAATTTTCTATTGATTTTAAGAATTTATTATTTTAAAAAGAAAACTTTTTTTTATTTGATTTTCTTGTAATTTTTAGATTTTATTGTTTAAAAAATGTTCAATATATTTAATTTAATTTTTAGAAACTTATTTTATCTATTTTTGTTTTTTTGTAACTTAAAATTTGAAATATATTTTTTTTTAATACAAAGATTTTATTTAAAATTTTTTTTTTCATTTCATTTAGTTTTCAGAAACGTGTTTAATTTATTTTAAATTCAAAATTTTTAAACATAAATCTTTTTTTTATTGTGCCGTTATAATATTTACTTTTTAGCAATGTTTTTTTGAGCTTTGTACCACGATTTCTAGAAAAAGAAGTCTGATGAGATGTGATTAACTTCTACNTCTTTTTTTTATTGTGCCGTTATAATATTTACTTTTTAGCAATGTTTTTTGAGCTTTGTACCACGATTTCTAGAAAAAGCATACATATAACACGGTGTCAGTAACGTCGATAACGATGTTTAACCGGGGATTAGTGTCAACCAGGCTTTGAGCAACCGGCCCTAAGACTTTGTTGTTTATTCCAATTTTTCTCACAAACAAATCGTGGTACAAAGCTAAAAAAAAACATTGCTAAATAGTTAATTTTTTTACATTTAATTTTCTTTAAATTTTTAGACTTTTTTATTTTAGCCTTAAATACCAATCATCTCGTGGTGACGAGGTTTTTCAAATACGAGTCGGGTTACCTAGCTGCTTTAATTTTGTTTAACTGCCCAGTTATGGCTAATTTAGTTTTATCTTTGATAAGGCATGAACCAAATTTCAGATTAAACTCGATTTCTAAATTTGAAGAGAATCGAAGCTTTTTCGAAAGAGAAAATAATATAATTAAGCCGTTTCATGAAAAAGAACTTACCTTTCGTAGGTATTCTTTATATATAGGAAAATAAATTTAATTTTGTATCAATGCAAAATGTTTTTTCTTTCATTTAACGTACTCGGAAAAGGTTGTTTGAATAAATTTTGGAAATGTGGCAACTCCATTGCAAAATGCTTTCAAACTAATTTGGTGTAAATATATAAGTTAGCGGCTCTCTTCAAAAATATTTTGGACACAAATTTGCTTTAACTTCTTTCCTTAGACGCCCGCATTATAATTTTTCATTTAATTTCACTCATTAAATTGAACTGGAACTGGTGGCAACCCCTTCACATTTTTTTTTTATAAATACACCTTCAATAGTATTTTAGAAATTTAGCTATTTTAAACCTCTCTCGCTTGGCAATCATAATAAAATATTTTATTTAACTTCTCAAATTCAATTGATTCTTCATCTCTAAATAGCTGGCCACTCTTATCACAAATATTTTCGAATTTAAGCTTTCTTAAACCTTTTACATTTGGCACACATATTCAAATATTTAATTTGATTTCATTAAATTTATTTGAATTTCTAAACATGTGGCAACACTCTTCAAAAATATTTTCGAAATTAACCTTTCTCTCTTTTGATAACCATACAAAAAAAATATTGTATTTAACTTATTAATTAAATTGGTTTTGGATTTCTAAACAGGCTGTACTACAGGTGGTACCTACTCAAAAATATTTTCGAAATAAATCTTTCTAAACCTCTCTCGTTTTATACCCAAACGAAATATTGAAATTAACTTGTTATTAAATAGGTTTTGAATTTCTAAACATTTGGCAACCATCTTCAAAAGGTTTTCAAAACAAGTTTTCTTAAACTTCTCGTCTCTCTTAAAAATATCGAAAAAAAAGCTTTCTTAGACCTCTCATTTGATACCCATATAAACATATTTCCTTTAACTGGTTAATTAACTTTTTATCTTTTTGAACAGATGCCAAACCCTCTTCAAAATTATTTCCAACTAAATTGTTTTAGAATGCCTTTCGTTTGATACGCACATCATTGTAATATTTTATTTAAACTATTAGTTAATTGATTATAATTTTTTAAAAAGATGGCAAGTCTCCTAAAAAATATCCTATGTGTTAAACCACGTCATGAGCTATTTGTGTGCCAAATTGTCACTCACAAACCTTCACATTTATGTACATATAATATTAGTAGGATTAATGAACATAAAAACAAACAAAAGAGAAGTAGTCAAAACTGGTCAAAATATTCCATTTCTAATTAGCTAACAACCGGTGTACATATGCACAGATTTAATGATTTATTAACGAAAGTATGTAGGTATTAAACTGTCAAGCAATGAGTCTTATTATATCAATGAAAAAAGCGCCGAAAACATATTTTTGATTACCGAAGGCAATATATTTGTTCGTCGCATGACGACAATGCTAGTGTATGGCTTTTGCTTACAATTTTTCCATTTTATGCTCAAACATTGATTTGTAGGGATTTCTGGTTCAATGTAAAATACCTTATTACACCGTGCGACAGTAAATTTTACACACACAACATTTTAGATATTCGCGAAACCATGGACCAAATATATATAGTAAAACTGCGTTTTTAGTGTTTTTATCTCTGATGTAAGGATTTTTAACCGACTTCACAAAAAGGAGAAGGTTAGTCGGAATATTTTTTTTTTGTGTGTACGTTACCGCATAACTTTTGACCACGTTAACCGATTTCGATAATTCTTTTTTCATCGGAAAGGTGGTACCTCAAGGGTGGTCCCATACTAATTTTCCGATAATTGGATCGTGAAGAAATTAACGATAATCTTAAATTTTTATACATATGAGAATTGAAGTGGGTTTTGTTTTTTCGATTAAAAATTACTTTGAAATTTTAAAAATATAATTACTTCAAAAAAGTATTAAAAATGCACAGTATGACTATCAAATTAAAGAGAAAATTCTGTAGAATTACGCCCGACTACATTTTTTGGTGCATAAAGACGATTAGGTATTGAAAATGTCCTTTTAACATTTTATCATTGAATATCCTTATATTATTATATTATTTTCAAAAAAATTATATGGTAAATAAGTTAATTATTCACTCGACCACATCCTTCGAACTTTATTCGCTTAAAAAAATAAATTCAATTTTTCGTAGAAATGGTATACAAATTTTGAAAGTCGATATTTTTCGATCGGAAACCTTTGTTTCTCTTCAGGAGACTTTCAATACTAATATAAATTGTTTATTTAACCATTTTCTAACATGGACAATTTTTATGGCGCCAAAAAACAAATTATAATTAAAAAATGGTAAAATAAATAATTGGACATTATTATTGGAAGTCTCCTCAAGATAAACAGTTTTCTGATTGAAAAATATAGATTTTCAAGAATTCTATACCATTTCCACGAAAAAAGTTTTTCCCATATAAAATACATGGAAAACTTTGAGCGCTTTGAGCGACCTCTAAATATTTTTTTACTAAAAGAGCGTGCATCGGGTTATTACCGTTTCGATTTTAGTAATGCATTTCAAATGTACCTCAATTTTTATTTGAAATGTCAGTTCGGAAATGAAAGCGACATGCTAAAGAGAACAAAGGCTGTAAGAACTCTAATAACTGCTACCGGCGAAATTGTATATGTATCTTTAATCAACGACGCCCCAGTCAACGTCCAACCAAACTACTATGAGAAAATTCAGCAAAGAATTTCTTGACTGAAGACCAACAACGATGTTGGAGCTGATGTCTTTATAGCTGAGCTATTTCAGTACAACGACGAGGACGTCATAAGATAGATACATGCATCATCAAAATTTTAGTGAGCTCTAACCAGACTACATGAAGGTTGGCCCTCTGTGTGCGATAACTACCGCGTGACAACATATATAAAGTCTTAACTGGTGCATTGTGTGAAAAACTAAAGCTCTTAGATAGATATGTATAAGATGCGCAATGATACTTAAGGGTATATTGGCAGCACTTTTGTTGAAAGTAACAGCCTTTTTATCGATCTCCAACAATAGCCCACGGAATGACCGGCTAGAGTGATATCGTCAGATAAATTTTTAAAGCATTCGTCGTCGTTCGATACAGATAATAATGACGTAAGCTCCTCGTAGATACCACTATAAGGTATGGAGGAAACGGCCTGTGTTTTCTGGTGCCTTCTGCAAATGCCATAGTATTTAACTAGAAGGTGTATCTTTGGTCGAGTCACGGATGCGGTACAGATAGTTTGATTAGGTTCCTATTTAGTTTGTGCAAGTGACCCTATATTCCGCGATGTGATGATTCTCAGATTCTCATTTGGGAGATTGACTGGAATAATTTTAAGCTACATATATGTATCTCCTATGTAAGCGCCTTGCCTGTCGTATTTCTATTGTTGTTGTTGATGTAGCTGCTACTCAACCCTGTTTGGAATAGATAAATGCTTCAATTGTTGTCGCGAAGCTCAACTTATGGTAGACCCAACAAACGTGCTCTTTGGACGGCTCGTGATCCTGCTGATCGCCGCCAGTGTTGTTCTCTCATTGCTGGTTTTTTCATTTCTGGGATCCTTAATTGTATTTGAACATATTGCTAGGCAGCACTTAGACCCAATTAACCCATGATCATCGAACAGATTAGACCTTATCAGTGTGTCTTTAGAACCGGTAAATTCCCCCTCTACGAAGCTGGGTAAAAATTTGGTTAAGCAAAAACCACCAGATCAGTCAGATTTGGGATGGACTTATCGAAATCGTTCGACTCCTACTGTGTGATAGATTTTATTTAATGCTGAGAACTTAATTGCTCAATTCGCTTATATCAAAGACAAATCAACTGATTTAGCTCTACGGTGTATGGTAAGTAAGATCGAAAGCATCTTTGAGGCCAAGGAGATTGCTCTGCAAACCTTTTTGGACATTGATGCTTAGATTCATTTACTGTGCGCTGGATCGATGTTATGCTTCGTGAATGCGAAATCACCTCGTCCTTCGGTAGCACTCAAGTGAAGATCAGACCCGTGATAGGCTGACCGCAGGGAGGGGTTCTTCCCCCTTGCTCTGGCCACTTGTAGTTGACGACTTTTTAATCAGATTGCATAAGTATGTGTCTTCATCCTTTGTGACTGTCCAGCATCGACTACCCAGGCCCTTTTAGCATTGATTAAGGAAGCCAGATTGTCTTGGGCATTCTGGGGTAGGGACACTCTTTAGAGTTAAATATGGAAGCTACCTTCCCGCGAAAATCGGTTTAGGTACAAAAAAGTCGGGCAAAGTCTTAAAATTTTAATGCAAATAAATACTTTTTAATTTCGAGTAGTGTTTAAAAAATTAAAATGGCGAATATTATATAGCGGCTAACTTAAAAAAAAAAAAACAAAAATTGGATTCACTTCAAAATTTTTACCCGGCCGTTTTTGGGACCGCTAATTGCGAATCCGGTGTTAGTTTTCAAAATTAGCGAATCTGAGTGACAATTTTCTGAAGTATCCGAGTAAATTTTTAAAAATTATCCGCCATATTGGGTCCGTGACTTTGAAAATTTGAAAAATAACACCGGGTTCGTGATCAGCGACCCCAAAAACCCCCCAATAACAATTTCGAGGTGAATCCAATGATTTTTTTTTATATATTTCCGCCATATTAGATCCGACATTTCGAATATTGAAAAACGCACCTCGTTATTAAAAAGTATCTATTTTTATTAAAATTTCGAGACCTTCTCCGTTTTTTTAGCTAAACCAATTTTGACGAGAATGAAGAACGCTGTATTCCACTTGGTCAAACCCGCCATTGAAAAAAAAGAAGATTATCAAAAATTGTCGCGTGTCCAATTAGCCGACAAAAGCTGTCTAAACATTGTTGCCATTGAATTATACGTACATATATATGTGTGTAAGTGCTAAAACAAAACAAAAATCATGCAAGACATACAAACCAAATTCGCCGACAATAGCGACGGCAACGGAGCGCAGACGCCAACGCAGACGCCGCCGATGACGATGACGTTTCCAATGACGCGGTGCAACATCAAACACTACCATTCAGTTATACATACTTGGACAAAAAATCTTCAGTATCTATTTTATTGGCTTGTGCTATACTTGCTTTGTAATGTCACTTAAAAAACAGATTTATAAATATCCTTAACGACTAGTGCTTACTTAGTATGTATGTAGTATATTTAGAGTAGAGTAAGAGAATATGTACACTTAGACAAAAATACATACATACGTACATATGTATGTACATATGTGTGTATGTACACCCCCTCTTCGCCCCATTTTTATGCTTATAGATAATATGTGCATATTTAGTGTGTATGTATGTATTTATATATTTACAGCAGCAGTCATTATAGTTTGTATATTTGTTTGTGTATGTATGTATGTATGTATGTAAGTACGAATGCATGTAGTTATCGTTATCGTGTTCGGTTTTTTTATTTTGTGCATTTTTTGTTATTTTGTATTTTTATTTTTTATTTTTTTGTATCCTACTTGTCACTACATTCCGTTGTGCCATTTGAGGTTTCATCTTCTGTGGTTGTATCGCCTCCCGATTGAAAACCAGTCTTGTTGTCAGTGTCAGTTGAATTGTTCGAATCGGAGCACCTTGTGCAGACTCCCTGCATTAGTGTAACGTACACCTTGCCGCAGCGAACACATTCATCTTGTGGATCACCTGAAGTTAAGAATGGAAATTAATGCTGTGCTCTAGAAGTGCGCTGCGCTGCATTGTATTGCACGATGCTGCTGCAATCACATTCACGCATACATATGTATGTATGTACAAAAACAAAACCAATGCACTTGTACACTTGTGGCCATTCATATGTGAATATACATACATACATATGTATATATGTACAGTGGTGGTCAAAACATATGGAACTACGTTTCTAAAATTCTATCTACATGTTGCAGTGGCTTATTTGAGAAATACTGATTCTATTGGCGTTCGCTTAAGACATATCCAAAACACAAAACGTCGATACCAACATCTTTCAAACGGAGATTCTTGTAATAGAAATTTGTGGCAGAGAGTGCTTTAAAAGAAGCACATCATCGAAATATATGTATCTGCATTATATTGGACAGTCAGGCAGCCCAACTGACACTGCACTCACACAAAATAAATTCTCAGCTATGTTTGCTTCAATGTCCTAAACGGTCTTGGAGCTAAGAATACAGTTTTATTAGAATGGGTACCGAGGTATGAAGGACATGATGGCAATGAGGAGGCTGACTGCCCAGCGATACTAAGCAGCTACCGCAGTATTTTATGGTCCGGAAACATTTTGTGGGCTCAGCAAAGCACACATAAAGTGGATCATAAACAACTGGATAGACAATATGTTCAACAGGCACTGGATGGAATGTGCAGGGCAGAGACAAGCCAAACGATTTATCTATTTTTCAAATGAAGCTTCAAAGAATCTATTTATTTCACTTAGGCAGAGAGGATCTCAAAACTCTCACTGGGTACTACACTAGACACTGTTCCCTTCGCTATCACCTCATTAAAATTAATCTTTGAAATAAACGTTCATCGCTTTTGTAAACTCGACGAAGAAACGCCAGGACACAAGCTCTGTGAATGTGTCACTCTTGCTAGGCGCAGACTAGCTCACTTGGGTCATGCTACAATTAGGCCGTATTTCACCAGATTCATTTAAATGAAAATTAATTTTAATTTAATTTTCAATTTAATTCTCAAATAAATTTTTTTCAGTTTCAATAAGCTTTTTATTTAAACTAGTAAAAATATGGCAACACCGTGCTTAAAATGGTCGTAAGAGCAGGTGATCAGCTGATTGAACGTATAACATCGCTGAGTGTGGTTATTCCGATTTAATTTTTATTTAAGTGAATAGCATAGGTCACTTAAATCAAAATTAAAAACAAATTAGAATTGATGGGTAAAACAAAAAATTCGAAAATTAAAATATATATTCACTTAAATGAATCTGATGAAACCCAGCCCTAATCTATTTGAAATTTGGAATCTTTGAAATGCTAGCCTAGTTTCAGAAATAAAAGTTGCAACATGTGACTGCAGTTGAGAGAGCGCAAATGGATTTCGGAAATACATATATTTCAACTTGCTCTTGCTGTACTAGCAATCTGCAATTCGCCTTTCGGAAATAAAAAACCTCTTTCGAAAGACACTTTACATGACAGCCTTTTCGAAATATATTGCATTACCATGTCAGCCTCTTAACTTCTAAATGCAATCGCGTCAAAAGTAATAATTGGCACCCATATTTACTACTACGATCTAACATCAAGCAGAGAGTGAGATGTGTGGTTGTGTTTTTGTGCAGCAGAAGCCAACTAAATAGAATTTATTGCATAACGGATCAATCAACTTCTATAGAAGAGTTGGCAGTTGTTATGCATCCCTCCGACGAAGAATAGATACCATTTCTTTGTCTTATGCTTAACTTTTAAAAAGGTGAAAATTTTAAAGATTGCAGGCCCAAATATCAGAACTCAATCCAATTGGAAACCTTTGGAAAGTGGTAAACCAAAGCTGCATCAAATCTGAAGAAATCTTTAGAAGATTAAATGTCGCAAGGAAAGCTCTTCCTTTCATTTGGTTTAACAACTTAACCCTTCTACAATGATTGGGACAAAATGATGATGAAATAAGAAATATTTGTTTTTTTTTTAATTTTTTTGCAGTTAATATACTATTTGTCATTGCCATTATACTGTATTTACATGAGGCGATTTTACAGGCAACTTATATTTTGCATGAAATTAGCCAATATATACTATTTTTTAAGTTTGTAGGTATCGGGGAAGGTATGGGGTATGGGGTAGGTTTCTGGATAATTTTTACCGAAGTTTTTATTTGCTTCTTAATAAAAATTTAATGTCTCAAATGTAGGATTTACTATAATTGACAGTTAATAATAATCAAGGAACGGATTTTATGGATATTGCATTTTTTTTGCTAAAGAGATAGAGTATATTCGATGAAGAATGTAGCTTTCCCTGATTCCATATATACACATTTGATGTTGCCTTTTTTTGCCTTTTTTAAGATATTTGCCTTTNAATTAGATTTTCAAATTTGTTATTTATTTATAAATTGAATAAATTATTTTTACTTACATTTATTTAACTTTAAAAATCTTAACCACCTCCAAGCGGCCTCGAACCTGCGATTTCAGAACCAGAACCAGTAGTCTTCACGTGACGCCACAGCCGACATTTGTAAGAAAAGCAATTAATTGCGTTTTATTTTTGGCTTTGGCAATTCAAAGGCAGATGTCGCTGATCGCCTAAGTTCTTCGAAATTGTCGAACTGGTAGGCACATACTAGTTAATGAACTAGTATTTTTTCTAACTGGTTTGGCTTTTCACTGCAGGGTATGTTAGTGTTTGGCCGAGGCTTCTCGTGCGCCTTGATGTCACACAAAGCGGAGGGACCTACCGTTTTACACCGACTCCGAACGGCAGTTACTTCTATGATTTTAATTTGGAGAACTTCCGGGTTAACCACCATATGAGAAAACCAAGGCATGCCGCCATCCATGGCAAGTAATATTGTTGAAAACCTAATTTTCTCAATCAAACGCAACTGATTTAATTTGTCGTCTATTGGACATATGTATGTATATGTACATCAACCCAACATGGAACTGTCATATACAGTGACCTAAACAACGGGCCACGTATTGATTTTTTTTTAATATTCGTAATGTTTTTCGAGCTAAATTTTTGTTTGTTAATTTTCTATAAAAATACCGTGTAAGCTTTAACCGAAACTATATAAATTACAAACTTTATACAAATTTGGGGAAAATTCAACAAATTTTCATCAAAATTTCAACTTTTTTAACTGAATCTTTAGGAAATTTTTGAGTATGCAGTTTTATAGCCCACACAATTTTAGTTTATTGAAGTGCAAGTTTCAACCAGCAGAACGGTTAATAACGTTTGCAACTAAATATTATCGATGGCTGAGTGGAAGATCGACCTATCTCGGTAGCCAGTTCGAAAACGCTCTATCTCAAAAAACTTTTCAAGAACGCCCTAAAGCATCGTTCACTCAAAATCGGTACGCGTTCCAGCAATTTCTGTACAGCAATTGTTGGAATGTATTAAAAAGTTGCAATGCAGATCATTAGACAATAGATCTATCATTATGAGGTTTAAATTTCATAGTACTGGCTTTTTATTTGACAGTTTTATTCGCGTTGGAAATTGCTGCACAAAAAATAATGTTGAACAAATTCGTTGAAAATCCGACATTTTCGAGATCAAAAATCAAATTAAAATTAAATATACCAAAAACTTATAATTATCCTCCAAAAATCAATGAATAGATTCATTCTGCTTAAACTAACGGGGTGAGCTAATCATTAAAAGACATCATTTCGCACCAGCTTAAGGATAAGGCTCTTTACCTAAATTAGAAAAAACAAAATGGCTTATCAGAAGAAGATCGCGCGAGAGAATTGGAAAACGGTTATCCACAGTTCAGCGAATGCAAGCTATGGCAAGACTTAAACCTTATCGAGTTATAATATATAAAATTCTGTTAGATTAAATACATTTTATAACAAAAACCGCACCCGTTTACATTACCCCAATGTTCACACTAAATGTGGTATTTTATAATAATGACTAATAAAACATGTTTAAAACTGGACTTCGGTCAACTCTCACGTTAAAAGTTTTAAGCTAAAAAGAAACAGGGTGATATCCTCTTACATCTAAATCTATAGAAGTTGACACAGTTGTCAAAAGGCTATGAAATGACAAGAGAATCGAGGCAGTCTCATTAGAACTCGATCAGACTTCACAATGGGTCATATGACCCCAGAAATATGCTGGAAGGAGCACTTGCACAAAGTGTTATTTCATTATGTCATTTACTTTGGACCTTTTGCAAAGTGTTGGTGGGTTTTTATGAAAACTAATTATTCACAGGTAACTTTAAATCGGTTTAAAGCCAATGATGCGAATAAAGTTCTGGAAGTCATCAATTTACGAATATGATCTATTTAAGTCAAATCGAAAAATAGATGGTATTTATTTAAAACAAAATTAGTAAAGATGTGCGAGCCGTGGAAAAACATAAACTAAAGATAGTTTAGTAGAGCAAGTTGACTACACAAGTCTCTAGAATGGGTGTTCAGAAAATTTTTATCATTATCAAAGAAATTGTCTCTTATTTATTTATCCGAGCAAAATATGAAACTCACGCTAACATTTATCTATAACGGAATGTTTTCTCTTTATTCTAACATATTAAATATTATTTTCTGAAAACCTATTAAAAAGATATAACCCATTTCATGCGTACCGATTTTGAGTGAACGATGCTTTATTTCAGAATTCGTTTCAAAAATGCCCTATCTCCGCTGCCGATTCAAAAATGCCCTATATCAGCATATTTTCAATACATTTTGAAGTGAGATAAGTGAGAAAAATGAAATTTGTTTGCCACATTTACATACTCTCTCAGCACTAAGCTATTAAACTTAACCAAATGAAACACAGTTTTTACCTTAAAATATTCATTTTAGTTCCAAATGTTTCGACCACCACTGTATGACGTATGCATGTGTGTTTGTGTGTGAGTGTGCGCGCGCGCGCGCGCCGTGGTATAATGAAAAAATGTGGTAGTTCAACTTACCTTCATGTGTTTTCATATGAGCTCGTAAATTGCACGCTAATGCGAACTTCTTGTTGCACAATTCACAAGTATGGGGCTTATTGCCTGCAATGTCAATGTAAAAATTTATTATGATTTGTTTTTGCTTTAGTTACTTTGATTTAAATTACTAAAATTTGCTAAGCCAAAAACAAAGCTTAAGGGCTTTAATGTCAAACGGCGTAATCCAGCAATTTGAAGACATTTCTTATCATAAAAAGTTAGCTAAAATTGCGCTCATATGTACTTTCATACAATACATAAAAATGTGTTAATTTTTTTTCAAAACGCAAAAATTCAAAGTCTTGCAGCTGCACAATTAATTCATAGCAAATATTATAGAAATTATTTTTTAATTTCACCGGACTACGCCACTTACATACGAATGTGCTGTCATTTGCTGTGTGGGTATACAGGTACCAGTAGACAAAGGTACCATATACCTACATAAGTAAACACTTATTGGCACATACCTTCATACTGTATGTACATTTGTACGTACATATATGGCATATATTTACATACGAAATAAATTTTAAGCTGATTGAGTACTTATACTTATAAGTACTCGTCGATACATTAAGCGTAAAAACAACTTATTGCTATTGAAACAATTCGTCAAACACTCTCTACATCCATATGCGCCAATGTAGAAATGTGTGTATATACATTTTATGTCAGAAAAGCAAGATTTTTACCAACCTGTATGCAGAAAAAGATGATTTTTCAGATTTGTCTGTTTCGAGAAACCACGGAAGCAAATGTTACACTTAAAAGGCCACGAGCCACTATGAACATACATGTGTGATTTTAAATCGCCGGGTGTTGGAAATGACTTTGAGCATAAGTTGCATTTATGTGGCTTTTCCTGTAATTAAAACAAAAATGACAATTTGGAATACGGGTATTAGTATAATGTGTTGAAATGATAGGCATGTGAAAATATGTAAGTGCATATGGTTTAATATACATATTTATGTCGGTATGGACATAAGGGTTCTGGAACTTATTGTACCTAGTAATAAATATGATTTTTAATGATCTTTAGTATATACAACACCTATCGGTATAATTATCGGTATATTTTTGACGTTTTTTCATTTATTCAGCGAATTCTACGACAAGGTCATAAAAATGTATGTAGTATGCATGCATGTATGTGCAAACATTTTTATCGATGAATGTATATATCGATGTCGGTATAGATATCGATATATTCTACGATATTTCGATCATTGAGCAAATGTATCGATTTGTAAATATATATCGATAAATGTGTTAATCGATCAATTTTATAGATTTTGTTTATTAATTAATTTGGTTGTCGACTAGCTTGATTATCTACTAATTTCATTATCGATTAATTTGGTTATCGATTAATTTGGTTATCGATCAATGTGTTTATCGACAATTGTTTATCGATCAATATTTTGTTATCGGTATATTTGTTTATCAATATTTTATCCATATATTTGTCGCCAAGTTTACTTATGTTATCGATTATGCTTATCATTTGTTATTGTAATTATCAATAAATTATTTTACGGGCCTTCAAATAATAATTATGTATACCAATATTTATCGATATCGCATTTTATCGCTAATAAAAATGTTAATATGTAGATACCAGAAGGAAATTGTATCACACCGAAATCTCTTATATAAAAGTTGTTTCCTATCCAAAATAAAAGAGGATTGCCTCTGCTACATAAGCAGGGATGACTGGAGAAACAAAACAATATTAAAGAAATAAAAATTATCCCATATCTAGACTGCTTAGAACTTAGGAAAACTTTCTAATTAACTGAACCTTTGTCCGGACTAAAATTTTCCACAAATGTTTGATCCGGAACGAAAACCGAACCATCTTTTGGAAGGAATTAATATTCGTTTCGTTATTTGGTAATACCTACGCTACGTTTAGCGTATGCGTATTTTTATATAATTTTTTTATTTAATTTTCTTTGAATTTGTGTATTTGGTTTTAAAAAGAAAAATATATATTTATTCAAATGTAAATTTTAAAAACTTGTTTTTCGTTTGCTTTTAATTATTTTTTTCTTTTGTTTTTAATTAATTTTTTATTTATTTTTTTCTTCTATTTTTCTTTTAATTTTAAGTTTTTATTGTTCTAAAACGAAATATATATTTTTTTATTTAATGTAATTTTTAGAAAACTTACTGCTTAAAGACAAACAGAATAACGCTAAGACCTTTTCAATTCGTCTTCCAAAAATAAGCTTTCAGTACAGTTGCCAGAATTTACAATTTTGTCTTACGAAAATTTTTTGTCTTTGCAAAAACTTTGGTGAGTTGCAAGACAGGTGCCAGAATTGCACTGTTAGTTAACGCCAAAATTTATTATGGTCTCAAATAAATTTAATTATATGTACCTAAAAATCTTGCATAAAAAATCTTATTGGCTTGCTTAAAAACGTATGTACTGGCTCTTTTGTTTTAATTTAAAAAAAAAAAGCTGAAGCATTAAAATGTTACTACCTATTGAATTTAAATTATACTTTCAAAAAGAACGTTATGCTTATCCTTATTGATTAGCCCTTTATGTGAGAGCACACTTGCTAAACTATTCATGTGTGTATGTATGTAAATATGTATGTTTTAAATTTAAGCTTACCTTTATATGTGTCATTCGATGGTAGTATAAGTTGGAGCTGGCCGTAAACCGCTTGCCACACACCTGACATTCATGCGGTTTTTCACCCGAATGTATGCGTCGATGCGTATTTAAACTGCTCGACGTACTAAAGCCTTTGCCGCAAACCATACACACATGCGGTTTCTCACCTGCAATTTAAAAAATGTGTTCAAAATTAACCTCGTCGTACTTAGTACATACGGTTTTGGCTAAAGAAATACAGAATATTGCAATATTTTCATTTAAAGCAAATGTAATAAAAGAAATTTTGTTTTTGGTCGCCACTCGTAAACTACTTACTTACTCGAAAATCGAATAAAATCTCAGCATCTTCAGGCTATCAAAAATATCTACAAAACACATATGTATGCATGCAAACATATGTACATACATATGCAACGAAAGGAATGCAACAACAGGTGCAATTATACAATATGTATTATGCCTATACATATGTATGTATGTATGTATGTATGTATGACACCTCTTACTGCCTACCTACCTGTATGCGTTCGCATGTGTCGCTTAAGTAGACTAGGTCTATCGAATGCCTTCCCGCAAACATCACAAGGCAGCAAACAGCGTTCACTTCGACCAATTCTTGTTCGCTGCGGCGTTCGCTGATCACGGACTTTTTCACAGTTTATTGAGTTTATACTCGTAACATCACTTACAGGTTCATTTAATGATATCACCGAACCGGATAGATCACTCGATATTGACTTGTGTTCATCTTCACTACTCGAAACCGGTGAAACGGGTAGTGAGATGCGATGCAGCAGGGAGGAGGAAAGGTCGATTGGTGAATCTGTTAGATAATGGGCAAATATGTACTTAATTAGCGCCAACTTCGAAGGATTGCATTTACATAGCACACTTAATAAGTAGTGTATAAATAGTTGGTTACCTTTCATTATGGAATCCATCGTTTGTCGATACATCGATATTCGCATTCGCATGAATAATACCTCTTCGGGTCGTTCGGGCAGGTAGAATACAACAAGTTCTTGATGCGCCGTAATCGGTTTTATCGCTTCATAAATGGGTTCACCTTTCACCTTCGTACAAATCATATTTACATTAGAATCACATACGCTGGAAACACGCAGAAAGCGTATCCAATTACAGCTACGCACTGGCCTATGGAAAGCATCTGAGATCTCATCGTACAAGCCGAAACGATATCGGATCTGGGGGTGAGAAGAGTAACAAAAAAAATGCATATTAGAAATTTTACTCCAATGAAGCTAGGATATGTACATTAAATGCTTTTTCATCATTAAGATCAGTTATAACGAGTTTTCACTAGGCATTGAAACGACAAATAATTAAATTTAAAAAGTCCCTGGAGGGGTGGTTGCAGGCATAATGCCTACAATTTAATTTAATGCTCAGTGAAAATTGGGCGTTAGATTGCAAGTTTTCTGATATCCTTACGACCGCTCCGCTCCGCTTCGTTCAGTGTGAACACCAGCAGCATCGCTACGGTCCACCTTGCCTCGCTCGCTTGCCGTTCAGATTTCTGTGTGAACTCACCCTTAAAGTTCAAGTTTTCTATGTTCGCGCCAAGCTATTAAGACTACCTCAAATTAATTGCTAATGTAATACTTTAATTATGCAAACATGCCCTGATTTTTATAATACTTTATTCAATGCAACTGAAGGGGGTCAAAATGTTCGCGGATTAGATAATTTATATAAAGAGAGCATGGTGTTTAGAACGTGGTCAAAACATGAACCAGATTTTCCAATAAATTTTCTACGGGTCATAGCAGAAAATTATTCGAACAAAAAAGAGGCTAGGTTAGAAGTTCGTGTATGGAAATTTCCAAACTTCCGCTGGAAGCCGCAGTTGTTCTCCCGGGATAAGAAGCACTTATTTCTCTAACATTGGTCCCTCCAGTAAAAGGAAAAATAAATCATAGCCAAGGTCTTAATTGACTGATAGCAGTTGGGCTACCCCAAGTGTTCACCTTCGCTATCTTTTCCAAACTGAAAGCAATCAATTTATTCCTCTTCATTATCAGCACTGCTGAGGGAACTATCATTTAAGCCTTGGTGCAATACCGCAGCGCCCTGTAAAGACGCCGATAAGAACTCTTACTGCAGATCTCTTGAGTTTCAGAAGATCCTCCGTATTTTTCTGTTGAACCACGCCTAAAATTGCCTTGAGACCTCAAAATCATCCCGTTTGCTCCAGAAGTCATTGACCGCTAGACCGCACCTTTTCAAAGNGTAGTCACATAGCAAACGAAAAGCTCGCCTGGCCCGCAGGTCTTTCGACTAAAGATCGGCGTCTTTCCCTTACTCGATCTTTAAACAATCAGCGTATATGCTTATACCACGATCTGCCACTGGTATTCCAATTCTTCTTTTGGTCAAAAACCGCATAGGTATTCTACTGTTGATACTCCGAACTGGATTAATGTACATAGTCAGTGTTGGCTTTTCAGACGACTTTGCTTTCGTTGAATGTGATCTAAAGCTCATTTGAGGTGCGCTACTCACTGCTTCCGATATGCCGAGTCATGTGAGTCTTTGAAAACGCTCAATTATTTTCTTTTTGTTCCGTTTGTCTAGAGCTTTACACCAGACTTGGATTCCATGGGTTACAATCTGTCTGATGACTGTGGTGTACTACATACTATGAGACATATTATAGGGCAAAAGTCTCTATTTTTTTAAGTAAGTCACTAGGCCCTTCATAACTCTCTATTTAACAATTGCAATTTAGTTTCTGTTACAGAATAGCTATCTACATATATGTATGTAGGTATCTCACTTCGGTGCCGAGATTCAAAGTAGCTCCCTATAGTCTTGGAAGAGGAAAGGCAGGAGCTTTTGTTTTTCTAGTAAACAAAACCAATTCTGTTTCGAATGGATTAACCCCCAAGCTTTTGTGCTTGGCTCACTTAGAAATGTCGCCTAGCGCTTGCGTATCAAGCATTCTATACTGAGGACGCCTCTTANTCCGATATGCCGAGTCATGTGAGTCTTTGAAAACGCTCAATTATTTTCTTTTTGTTCCGTTTGTCTAGAGCTTTACACCAGACTTGGATTCCATGGGTTACAATCTGTCTGATGACTGTGGTGTACTACATACTATGAGACATATTATAGGGCAAAAGTCTCTATTTTTTTAAGTAAGTCACTAGGCCCTTCATAACTCTCTATTTAACAATTGCAATTTAGTTTCTGTTACAGAATAGCTATCTACATATATGTATGTAGGTATCTCACTTCGGTGCCGAGATTCAAAGTAGCTCCCTATAGTCTTGGCAGAGGAAAGGCAGGAGCTTTTGTTTTTCTAGTAAACAAAACCAATTCTGTTTCGAATGGATTAACCCCCAAGCTTTTGTGCTTGGCTCACTTAGAGATGTCGCCTAGCGCTTGCGTATCAAGCACTCTATACTGAGGACGCCTCTTTTTAGTAGAGGTTCAGATTAGAGAAGTTTACATGTAAATGTTTTAATTTGCTACTTAGTTGGATCGGAATGTCACTGTGAAAACACAGATCAAATAAGCTTCTATTGGCATAAAATTCAAATCAATGACTGAATTGAATACAATTTCTTAATGCTTTGGAACAGTGAGTGGCCGACCCTCTAACGATTTGTGGAAAATACAAAAAGTNACATTAAATGCTTTTTCATCATTAAGATCAGTTATAACGAGTTTTCACTAAGCATTGAAACGACAAATAATTAAATTTAAAAAGTCCCTGTAGGGGAAGTTGCAGGCATAATGCCTACAATTTAATTTAATCTTCAGTGAAAATTGGGCGTTAGATTGCCCAGTTTTGCATGAAAATACCAGTTCCCACGAGCGATCTTCCATTAGGTGCTTTTTCGAAAAAACAAGCGGCTTAAGAACACTTCCAAGTAGTATATTATGATTTCAGTGGCTTAGGGTACGTTCACACAGGAAGCTACATATGTATATGAAAGTTTTCATCCATCAAGATTTTCCAGAAGCGGTTTGGAGCTGAAAACAAAGCATTTTTTGATTTTCAATTATCTTTTTGATTTTTCCGCTTAATGTTTCTGATGCGAACAAAAAATCAAAACAATTAAAGGAAAATCTATTTTTCGAGAGGGCTATTGAAACAAATTGAACAAATTCTTTAGCCGTTTTTCATTGAAAGCAAGTTTTCTGATATCCTTACGACCGCTCCGCTCCGCTTCGTTCAGTGTGAACACCAGCAGCATCGCTACGGTCCACCTTGCCTCGATCGCGTATGGAAATTTCCAAACTTCCGCTGGAAGCCGCAGTTGTTCTCCCGGGATAAGAAGCATTTATTTCTCTAACATTGGTCCCTCCAGTAAAAGGAAAAATAAATCATAGCCAAGGTCTTAATTGACTGATAGCAGTTGGGCTACCCCAAGTGTTCACCTTCGCTATCTTTTCCAAACTGAAAGCAATCAATTTATTCCTCTTCATTATCAGCACTGCTGAGGGAACTATCATTTAAGCCTTNACAAAAATTTTCAACCACGCAATTTCTGATATACCACTTATTAATTCCACATGATGTCAAAATATNTTGCTACTTAGTTGGATCGGAATGTCACTGTGAAAACACAGATCAAATAAACTTCTATTGGCATAAAATCCAAATCAATGACTGAATTGAATACAATTTCTTAATGCTTTGGAACAGTGAGTGACCGACCCTCTAACGATTTGTGGAAAATACAAAAAGTACAAAAATTTTCAACCACGCAATTTCTGATATACCACTTATTAATTCCACATGATGTCAAAATATTCTTAGACGAAATGAGTAGTTGAATACCAAGATACGCGTGTTTTTTTTTGGCTTTGTCTTATGATTATATCAGTTCCATTTTTGGTGCAAATCCAGCTTTCAAATAAATGTACAAAAAACTTCTATACATACATACATACATGTATTAAAAGTTATTTAAGCATATTTGTTCGGTTGTGGAGTCTTTACATTAATGACGAAAAGTAGTCGTTTTGTTACGTTTTTTTTTTGTTTGTACCTGCTCGCTTCCTGTCATTGTCAAAATCAGAAACAAAAGAGGNTTCTTAGACGAAATGAGTAGTTGAATACCAAGATACGCGTGTTTTTTTTTTTTGGCTTTGTCTTATGATTATATCAGTTCCATTTTTGGTGCAAATCCAGCTTTCAAATAAATGTACAAAAAAACTTCTATACATACATACATACATGTATTAAAAGTTATTTAAGCATAGTTGTTCGGTTGTGGAGTCTTTACATTAATGACGAAAAGTAGTCGTTTTGTTACGTTTTTTTTTGTTTGTACCTGATCGCTTCCTGTCATTGTCAAAATCAGAAACAAAAGAGCCACAAGAGTCAACATTTAAATTGCATGACTATAACTTATGAGTTTGTGCACGAAAGGTAAACAACAAGCACTTCTACGAAACATCAAAGAGATATTCGCCTTAGCTTAAGCTGAAAATGAGGCTGAAGTAGAAGCTGTAGCTGAAGCTATGCTGTGCTGTGTTGTNTAGCTTAAGCTGAAAATGAGGCTGAAGTAGAAGCTGTAGCTGAAGCTATGTATGCTGTGCTGTGTTGGTTCTGATGCTAATGTTTGTTGCCGTTGCCGATCATTTTGCCTACTACGCTGAGGTGCGATGATCTGCTAAAGCAGCATCCATACATCCATAATACATATAGCTGAAGCTGATCTCAGTTGCCGCATGAAAGGCGAGTTATATCAAAAACGCGCTTGATAATTTGAACTGTAATCAACTCATCATCAAGAACAGCAGCCGGCTTCACGTCATTTCAATCATAACATAACAGGCAACAGAAGCAAAAGTAGCAGCAGAAGCTGCAATAATAACAAGAACAACAGAAGTAACAGCGGCAGCAACAGGAAAGAAGAAATACCGTCAATCACGAAACCTATTCGTAAGGTACAAAAGTGTGGATAGCAACAAGAGGTTAACATGTATTTAAGTAACTACCGAAGAAAGCAACAAATCGACGAAAAATTAATAAGAAATTAAGGGCAGTGTTGCCGTTTTGGTTTCGAAAAATTAAATCTTAATTGTGATAGTTTCGTTTTCCATTAAATATATATGTATGCATAAATGTCGCAAACATCTGCTTCTATGTTAAAAATTTCAGTTCTCACAATTCCAGACAAAAATCTTTTCCGAAAGAATTCCTAATCAACTGAGAGAAAACTTCCGTGATGATTTATAATTGGGCTAATAGTCAACCAACAGTCTTGCCACCGTTTATAAAGCTTCCTCTTTCTTGGACCAGCGAATATTTCTAGCGGATGTGATTGAACCTTTCATGAACGGCTCTTTCTGACACATAGAAAGCAAAGCATTTTTTTACCTTGCCTTTCTTGAAGAACAATTTCAAAACTTGGTGGTTTTTTATAGAAAATCGGCCTTGTTTGAAACGGTTGGAGTGATCTTGAACTTTTGGTAGAATTTTAGTAGATTTTGTATGGGCATTTTGATAGAAAAATATTTTGATGCGGCAACACTGTTTAAGGGAACAGCAATGTATGTATATGTGCGTTAGGGTGGTCCTTAAATGTAGGAAGCAAATTTTTACATCAGATTTCCTAAGCCTCAGCCCCTACGTCGATGGTACCATAGTCGAAGATATCACATGTAAATTTTGCTCCCCATTGGAGACGGTTAAAGCGTGTCGTACAGGGGGCAAAGTTCGGATTTCTCTATGGAGACTCAAAAAATTTAAAAGTCGGTTAAGGCGTGTCCCACAGGGGTGAAAGTTCACATTATCCTATGAAGACGTCTTAAAAATGTCAAAAAAAAATTTAATTTTGTGAGTCTCTATGTAGAGACCAAAATTTATATGTAATATCTGTGACCGTGGTATTACCGATTGAGCGGGGAGACTGAAAAAATCCTTCGTTTGATTTTTTAATGACCACCCTAATGTGCATAAATTTGTTTGTACGTTCACACATTGCATATGGTTGTACATATATTAGTGTTCGCATGCGTAAAGCAGAAGTCATCAATTGTTTCTGGTGGGCTAAGGAGTTTTCCTCATATGCCACATTGGCTTTATGTGAGGTGAAATATTTACGTGGGGTTATTAGATATTTATTTCGAATCTTCTACTTGCTTGAATTTATGTATATACATACATATGTGTCCGTGCATGTAGACAGCCACTTATGCATATGATTTTCAACACCTTCAAGCTTATTTACATCAGTGCAATCTTAGTTTTTCTTTAATCACTTGATTTGTAACGGTTGCAAAATAAAATATTGTTCAAAAATTAAATTAAAAATTAATATTTTTTCTTGCTCTTTTGTATTCTTAACTTTTTTTAGTACATAGTTTTTTTAATGCACTTCACTAGATTTACTACAGTTGACTAAGAAACTCCTAGTTTAGTTTGCTGTGGCAACACCTATTTTTAATATTTAAATATTTGGATATATGATTACCTTAATTCACAAAGGCCCTAACCAGTAAATTTTATATTTAACAGGAGAAGCAAAAAACATTATAATTTAAAAGAAAATCATACATGCAGCTAAGGATTTTTAAAAAGTGGCATAACTTTTAGTGAAAACGCGTCTTCGAAAAAGGTGTTGGTTAGGGCCTTTTTGAATTAAGGAACGATATATATGTGTACATATTTAATGAGGGCAGACCAGCAAAAAAAATATTTTCAGGGTTCCAAAGAAGTAACCTTCTGGCACGATAAAATTTTCGAATTTTTTTTTTTATTGTTATTTTTTATTTAATAAAATGCGTGATACCATGCGCAAAAAAATTTAAAAAAAATTTACTGGTTTTTAGCAACTTTAAACTTACACTTTAGTATATTTACAAGTACTACATTGTAATGTTATCGTTTTGTCACGGGCTGTACGTATTTTGCGATACAAAAATGTTATCAAATACCACAGAGATTGGTTTTATATTCTCAATGAAATTTTATAGATTTCTGCATTCGCACCAGCTCTTTGTTGTTGAGAAAAATTCCCACTATAATTGGAATACTTCCAAAACATGGAATTCGAGTACATACGAGCAAATCTCACGAGTTGTTTTTTTTTTAATGTCTCTTCCTTCTCTCTCCAGAAAAAAACGAGAAAACATTATTCTTGCATATATGTAGGCACATATTTCAATCAATGGAGTTAGAAGCAAGTGCAGTAAAAAATAAATAAAGTAGTTGAACGGTGTTGGCTTTATTTTAACTCGAAAATATCATTTTTTTGAAGTGATACTTCTTAGTCGAGTTCGGAGATGGTTGCGTTAAATATTTAACACCACGTCATAAAATCTGTATCGTTCGTTCGATTTTTAAAAATGAGGTGTCACATGAAAGGCCTTGTCCTTCTGGTTTACAACATAGCTTTAGTTCCATGAAAGGAGCTGCCACATGTTAGAAAATAGAATTCAAAATTTCTCTGCCGCAGAGGGTTGCTTAAAATATTTAACATCAAGTCATAAAATCTGTATCGTTCGTACGATTTTCAAAAATGAGGTGTCACATGAAAGGGCTTGACCTGCAGATGTGCAGTATGGTTTTAGTCTTTTAAAGGGTTGCCATATATACGAAAATCAAATTCAAATTATTTATTAAGTTAAACGAATTATCCCAATATGGGTATCAAAAGAAATGGTTTTGAATAAGTTGTATTTTCTAGCTAAATGTAGGAGGGTTGCCACCTGTTTCAAAAGTAAAATTTAGTTAAATTATACAAAAGTCTTACGCTTAAAATACTATACAGTACAGAAAGAGCTTACAGAAACACAATTAAAATATTTTTGAGGTGCCTGAAGAGGGTGGCCACCTGTTTAAAAAGTTAAACTCAAATTATTGAAGCAAATCTTATTATTATAGCTCCGTTATGTTTGCGATAAATATTTAACGCCACGGTACAGGTAGCATATGACGGGTATAGAAAACGAATAGCTGCGTTAAACGCCAATTGGGCGGGAAAAGACTAATGCAAAGACAAGAATATAATCAAAAACAAATATAAAGATAAGATGAAGATGAAGATGAAGATGAAGATGAAGATGAAAATGAAGATAAAGATAAAGATAAAGATAAAGGTGAAGATGAAGATGAAGATGAAATTATATATGTATATTAGAAAATAAGTACATGTGTATGTATATCGCACATTTCCTTCTTTCTGGAATTTCCTCTATTAAGTTTCACTTCTTCCGCGCGTAGGGACTACACGCACTGAGTTTTTTTTTCAATAACTTCAAATAGAATGTTCATATTAAAGGCAACGGACGCTGTCATCAAATAGAACATATCTGTGAAGTTTCAAGAGCGTACCACCAAATTAAAAAAATGACAGCATGCACAATATCTGTCGCAGCTATCTTGTAATTTTTGAAAGTTCACGATTTTTTTTTTAATTTTAATAATTTAAGATACTTCAAAATATTGAAATCAAACGGTGAAAATGTTCTTCTTGTCAAAACGAGCCAATCTAGTGCGCGAGCAAAGCCAGTGNATGAAGATGAAGATGAAGATGAAGATGAAGATGAAAATGAAGATAAAGATAAAGATAAAGATAAAGGTGAAGATGAAGATGAAGATGAAATTATATATGTATATTAGAAAATAAGTACATGTGTATGTATATCGCACATTTCCTTCTTTCTGGAATTTCCTCTATTAAGTTTCACTTCTTCCGCGCGTAGGGACTACACGCACTGAGTTTTTTTTTCAATAACTTCAAATAGAATGTTCATATTAAAGGCAACGGACGCTGTCATCAAATAGAACATATCTGTGAAGTTTCAAGAGCGTACCACCAAATTAAAAAAATGACAGCATGCACAATATCTGTCGCAGCTATCTTGTAATTTTCGATTTTTTTTTTAATTTTAATAATTTAAGATACTTCAAAATATTGAAATTAAACGGTGAAAATGTTCTTCTTGTCAAAACGAGCCAATCTAGTGCGCGAGCAAAGCCAGTGTGTTACCAAATGAAAAAATTACATTTAGTAATTTTGATTTGATTTGAGAAACTACACCTCCATTTTTACAATTTTTATTGGCAAACTCGAAATTTATTCTAAAATTTTTATATAGATAAAAAATTTTTATATAGATCCCACGCCAATATTTAATTACTTTTAAATAATATGACTTTTAAGTTAAGGCGTGCGAGTAAACGTGTTAGATGACTGCGTATGGTATGACGGGGCGTATACGTTACATACGCAACTACGGGTATATGAGCAGGAGTGGTTATTTTTTTACTTTTTTGGTATACCTTTTTCAAATTTTTATTTAAATACAATTTGGAATTGGAATCTTGTTCTTTACACAAAACTGAAGATAATGCATTTTCCAATATAAGTGTGCCTCCATTTTCGACCAAAAACACGTTTTTTTTTTCGAAAAAATTTAACAACTTGTGAGATTTGCTTACACAGTATTGGCCAATACAATAGCACCCCCATTTCAAAGTGATATTGTTTACCACTCATGTTTATTTATTTATTTTTAGGAATTTTCAATTAAAATATAGTTCATTCTCTAACAAAACTCATACAAACCCAAGTTTAAAAGTTTTTGAAAGACTACATAAAAACGCAACAAATTTTCACCCAAATTTCAAACTTTTTTCTCAGATGTGTTAGAATTTTTTCGAGTACACAGTTTTATAGCCTATTCAATTTTAGTCTAATAAAAATCTATAAGATTTTCACCGTTTGTTGGAGTATACGAGGCCGGCTAGTATAAAATAAGGCCATCAATTGCCTGCCAAGCAATGAAAGTTATTCGAAAAAAACTGTAGGTAGTATTGGATACTTTAGAATTGATTACATTTGCATGAACTGCTATGCATATTGTAATGCGATTGCCTTACTTTGGAGTCGACTCTGGAGTTGGTGGCGTTGTCATGCAATCGCATGTTCGTTGTTGGGTACTAGCTGCCTAACACTAGGGTTGCCAGATTTTTTATGCACGAAATCAGTACATTTGACTTTTTCATGCTAAAAAAAATCAGTACTTTTCAGTACAATTTTTTATAAAGCAAAATTATGAATGTAAGTAACGGATAATGCATTAAGACGCCAGAGTACTTGTTTTTAACAATATTGTGGTATAAATAAAATATAGTTCATAAGAAATAAAAGTGTTATTCATTTTAACATGAGTGTACACATCATTGTACACAGAAGCCATAAATTATTTTATATTTATGACATATTTGAATAGCAATAATGAGATGGTTCAATCATCAATGTTTAAGTAGTCAACGAATTCTATACATTTCATTTTAAAATTACTTTTAATTAGAAGTTCACTTTAAAAAATTTTAATTAGAAGCCGGTTTCTCTATTTGCGTCAGGAAGCAAATTTTACACTTAAGATCCTCTCGGTTGTTTCGTTTGAGTGTGGTATTGACAAAAAAACAAAATTACATATTTTTTTCAAACTGTGGAAAAGTACCACTATCTAAGGAATGCATCTATGTATATTTTCTAATGGCTTAAATTAATTTTTTCAACTTCGCAGCAAAAACTTTGAAAGACTAATAATTCGCTAACTCTATGTCTTGTGTGCAAAGCTCTTTTACAATGTCAGTAAATTTTGAAAAAATAATTGCAAGTTATAGGCAAAAGCCATTCGAATATTAAAATTTGCAGTTATTAAACAGAAAAATATTTTCGAGATAACTAACAACACTCGACAAACGACGTCATTCTTCATTTTAAATAATTTAAGCTCCATGTGGCCATAAAACGATGGATCTTTTTGTTGTATTATTTTCTTCGACATATCAAATATTATTTGAAACATGTCAACTATAATTCAATTATTTTCTTCTTACTTTTTACAGTGCAGTTTAAACAAGTTCCAACGTTATGCAAACACCTTAAGAAAATCCTAATGTATTTTGTTTGAGTTGAAAATTCAGTACAAATCAGTACAAATTTTGAAAAATCTGGACTTTAGCATACTGATTGAAGAAATGAATAAAATCAGTACAAGAGTTGAAAAATCAGTACTGTACTGATAAAATCAGTACGTCTGGCAACCGTACCTAGCACTGACCTAAATAAATCGAATAAACAACGTCTCCAAACCTAAGTGTACTTAAGTAACCATCCTTTCTAAGTTTATTTGATTTGTACTCATCTCTTACTGGCATAGTGATCAGAAATTTTACTTCCGTGTTGCCGGTTTAGAGACCCATCATCCGATTCTTTAGTTGAATCAGCAATTTTAGTCATAATTGCACTGTGACCGATGTTGTGCTTTTCTTTTTAATAATAATAATAACAGACAACTGACAGTCTCATTTTCGAGTTCAAGTATGCCGTCACTACTAGAAGCCGCCATCCTAGCCTAACTCAACTCAGAAAAGTTTCCCAAAGCTTTATGACTCTTACGTTTACTTCCCAATGAAATCTGAAACCTTTATTCCATCTTTTGACGATGTGAATTCTTACATATTTAAATCCCACAGCTATTTCAGTGAGTCGTGGTCATCAGTGAACGTTTTGATTACATACAAACATATGCTCATCTTTGCAGTTGCATGATCGAACGCTCATCTGATTTAGTAACGCACTTGTGGGATTCTTTGCTGCTGTAATCAGACTTATGCACATACATACATATGTATCAAATAACGCCAAATCAATAAATCGCACAAGCGTAAATATATTTATATGTATGTACATACATATGTACATATGTATGTATGTTTATCCATCTTATTTGTATTATTATTCATCGCAGCCATAATAACTATGCAATAGATATGTTTGTATGTAGTGATGAATTAGTTGTGCAATAGTTTGATAGCCACGGACATTGAACTTAACCAACGCCAATGATTAAATACAAATAAGGCGCATTTGTAGCCATAAAAGTAGCAACATCGGCAACAGTAAACAGCGTATCGATAGCGTAACGGAGCGACTAAACTAGTACAGCTGTGCGGAAAATCACACTTTCACTGATTGAAAATGGATGCAGATTTTTGACAGCCATTAACTGCCATTGCTGCTACTGTTGCTGCCACTAAGCAACAAGTGTGTTGACTTGACTTGACTTATTTAGAGCAAATATGTACTGTAATTGACACACCTAAATAAAATAGAGGTGACAAAAAGGATACACTTACATATACATATGAGCGGGTTTTCAACGGCAACGTTTGAGTGCATAGAAGTATGGTATGTTTGTAAATACATAGTTATGCAGTACCGCTAGTATATTCAAATGCATAATCGTAAAAAGTCAGTTAGCACATCGAGCATAGAGGAGCATAGGAGCATTGAGGGTGTGACATTTTCCCACGCATCTCATTTAGAGGGAGGGAGGGTTCCTAGATCGTTTGGGCTTGATAAAATTTTGAATTAATTTTTGACGGTTTTGTGGTGAAGCGTCAACAGTCAAAAGGAGTAGATATTTTATTTTTTTTTTATACTGTGTGCGTGTGCGTGTACCACCACCGCAATTATGTATGTATATTTATATGTATATCAACAGTCTTTAAGAAAAAGTTCTCAGCCATATTCACTCTCCCATAACGGCGGGAAGACAACTCGAAGACATTCTTTAAGATGTTCCCATGTTTCCTTACGGCTGAAACGTTGAAAAAGCTATTGTTCAAAACGCTACTTTTACACTTGATGCACACAACTCAAGAAAAAGGGTGGGTTAATAGTTGAATTTTTGATGTTAAATTACCCCACGTAATGTTTTGCAACATTCATATGCACACACAAACACACACACACATACAAATACGAGTATACAAGGTAACATCTTCCTGCAAACGCAAACATAAATTGTAGTAAGTGCTATGTGGGTACACAACTACCCATAGTTAATAGGAACTTAGCGTTTACAGGTACTACATACATACATATGTTCATATGTCTGTAATAACGTTGGTGCTTACGAAGCGTGAAAAGAAAAGACGTTATACTTAGACTTTTCTCATATAATAACTAGGCGGTTAGAGTCGTCTTCGTCGTGGTTGTCGTCTTCAAGACGCTCTGCTTAAGACAATTATGCTCATTTGATGGAATTGCATGCCATATTATATACTATACATACCTACATATGTATGTACATACATAGCAACATATAAACCTATGTATATATTTATCTAGCGGACAGACATCCCGTTGAATCGGGAAGCGTGGGAATTTTCCCACAGGCACTTAATGAATTACTATATATATGTATATGTATGTATGTAAGTATGCACATTTTTTTCCGAGTGGTGTGCTTTCATGCGGGGCTATTCCGCATTTAGAACCCCTCTTTATTATTTGAAATTGTCGACTTTCAACAGGTACAAAATTAAAAAAAAAGAGAAAAAAATAGCGTTAAAACTGTTGCATGCGGGTATATTTTTAGGGTATTTGTATGAATTTGTTTGCGGCTAATTATGTGAATGTTTGGTTGTGCATATGTAGGTATATATGTATATATGTAGATATGCATGTATATTTTAAAGATCACTGAAGGTAAGTACATACAAATAATTGATTATTTGAATGGTGTGAATTAAATAGCGTTTTTAACTTGATTACGCTTCTATTAATGCATATAAATATGATTTTTGCTAAGCTTTAGAAAAATCTGTACAGCATGTTCGGTAAGCATTTTATTTATTTGTTCTGCGTCAGATTTACGCTATGGTTTTTGAGTTCGGATACACAAATATCTTTCGTAAAATCTCACTGTTTGTTACCCACAAAATTTTTTAGATAAACGATATGAAAACAGTTTATTTATTATGAAAGTACACAAATTGGCATTATTTTAATTGCATCATCTATATGTGATCCTTTGACACTGCTGCAACCTGGGGCGGAATTTTCAATTACTGCTTAACAGGTGTTTCGTGAAATGTTTTGCATTTCCTCGCGAATACGTTCCTTTAATTCCCATTAGACACTGGGTTGTTGTTGAAAACTTTACTTCTAAGGTATCCGCAAAAGAAAAAAGTCCATTTGAGATAAGTCTGGACTACCAGCAGCAGGATTTCAACTGTTGTATCAACAAATCATAGCTAATTTTGTAATTAATATGAAAAATTGGCAAACAAGCAACGAAAGAGTGACAAAAGAATAAATGTTTATGCTTGTACAATATTTTGAGAAGCTTTATCGAAAATAAAAATTAAAATGTAGATAGTTTCTTAAATCAATTAAACATGTTGTTTGGCAGATATGCATAAAGCACTGATTCTTATTATACTGTCTTCGTAAAACCGTTCATTTTAACTGAATGTGTATATTATCCTCCGAAATTATTTATAAAAAAAAATGCTAATGCTGCTTTGTGACACATTTACTCAAAAGTCTTGCCCACTCACTGGCCGCTGGTAGCTTCCTGAAAGGAATACGGATTTTCTTGAAACTAATTTGATACAAAAAATAATACATATACGTATATACAAAGCTCTATTCACACTGCGCAAAAAATCCCGAATAAATCTCGCAAAATTTTACGAAGTGGCTTTACTATCCTATAATATTGGTGCGGTTCTGTACCATTTTATTTTATATAGATGTAAATCTAGAAAAAACTTTGAGAAAAATGCAGTTTAGAAATGTTCTGCAAACATTTAAGATGCTAGACCGATTTCGCGTCTGTGGCTGCTCTTGCATTACATAACCCCTCCGCCACTCCCCGCCGTGGTTGCTCGATGCAAATACCGGACTTTTCGTCCGCTTGAAAAATTCTGTCAAAGTTATATAATCTGAATGAGAGAGAGGCATCCAGAAAATCAGAGAATACTCAGTATACTTAGATGACAGCTGCATTCTCTTCAATTCACCGGTCCATACTGGCATGATCAATGACTTTTTTGCTGAGACTGAAGATTTTCGTTTGTATTAAATGTAGTTCAAGAACGCAGTTATGAGACTCTTGCCAGTAAAATGCTCAGGACGCGAACTTCGAGTTATAGCAATGTGTTTTTGAGGGGCTATGCAGGAAACTATGTTTATACGAGCAATTTCAGAATTGTGGAGCAATTGTAGTGCAAAGTATTGCAAGTTATAGCGAGTTAATGGCCAAATTGTGTGAAAATATAAACGAATTTATCACCAATTGACTAAGTCCTGTAAACGGTCCCGCGGAGGACAGTTTGCTTTCACTTTACTTTCCCAAGTATAAATTCGATAATCCTATCCAAGCTGGCGTTAAATAAGCCAAAATTGAATACTTGAATTTCTCAGCTTGAAATAAAATATTTTCTCATATTAAGGTTCTATATTTTTAACCGACTTCACAAAAACAAGGAAGGTTATGAATTCGTCGAATATATATATATATATTTTTTTATAATGTATGTTACCGCATAACTTTGGACCACGGTTAACCGGTTTCTATAACTCTTTTTTTAAAGGAAAGGTGTTACCTCACAGGTGGTCCCATTCTAATTTGGTTTAAATCCGATCATTGAATCATGACGAGATTAACGATTATCTTAAATTTTTATATGAGCATAGAAGTCGGTTTTGTTTTTTGCTTAAAAATCACTTGTTTTACTACATTTAAGGTTTATTTGACAAAATTAAGAAGGGTATTGCTAATATAAAATGAACTTCCTCTTGCAAAAATATTATATTGATTTATGCCTTTAGAACCTAGATGGGCACACCAACACAATCCCATTTGATTGTGGTATCAGTGCGCCATGCCCACTCATGGTTGCCACATTGTTATAAATGTGCTAAAACTGGGTCCTTTTCGTGCGTGGACTTTTTGGCTTTTTTTGCTTGTTTAAATGGTTAAGCAATTAATTTTGTAAGTTTTTGGTAACTAATAGTACACAGTTAAGAGAACAAATTACATCTGAAAAATTTAATGCTTGCAAAATTGTAAAAAAAAAATTAAATGGTATAACTTATTTCTTTAATATGTGGGCATACTTTTATTAGATTTGTTTTATTATTTTCATAAGTAAAAAACCACTTTCACATTAATGAGAAAGTTCTAAAATACAGTGTGGGTGTTCACACATGTCTGGTTATCATGTTATCTGGTTATTGGGTAATATATTTTTTTTATTTATTTATTTATTTATTTTATTCAGTTACAAGTTACAAACTTTTTTACAGACTAGTTAAATTATTAAAATTAAGAACGCTGCTATATATATATATATTTTGCCAGCCTACTACAATAAAATATTCTACAAAATAATGGTGTTTAACTATAAAACCTGATAACCAAGCAACTGTGAACACTCACAATATAACTTATAAGCACTACCTATTCATTCTTTTAGCGTAAGAACCACCATTTACACTTCTCCAAAAATCGATTATTTAGTTAGAAACTAATTGTTCTGAAATAAAATTATTTGTGTCCTTTCACAGCTCATAGAGCCTTTATATTTTTTAAATTCTACATGCGAAGACCAAAGTAAAAGCTAAGTGAATAAAAACACACTCCATTTTGCTTGGGGCATTTTTGGTTAATTTCTTACACAAAATATGGCAAGCGTGTACTAAAAATACGAACAAAAACAATTAACAGCCGAGCGGAGAACTACCTTCGTGAAATCTGAAAGCAGACCGAATCGGAATTCGCTGCGTCGCTTCTGTGTACATACATATGTATGTATGTAATATGTACGTATAAGCACTGCGACTCCGGCGCTAAACGTTTTGCCCATCTACATACTATGTATATCTACCTTAGAACACCTTATTTGTGGGTGTGCAAGTAAACCTAACCTCAAATTTTCGCTCCGGCTGGAGAGGCTGTTTTTTTTTTTATCAAAGTGATTGCGGCAGGGATCGCAAATAACGGCTATTTTGATTTGTTTTTTGTTGGAAGATTTTTTAATAAAAAATAACTGTTTTTTTTTACTTTTTTTCCTTGGTTTATAACCGTTATATTTGAGATTTCACTTTTTTGATCATACATACGTTCTTATGACCGCTTTAAATTCTTTTTAATCTAAAAAACTCAAATCAGAAAATATAAAAGTGAGAAAATAACGATTACTCCTAATCGAAAAAAATCATAAAATAACGATATTATCGAACAAATCAAGGACTGCAACGGTTATGATCTTTATATATAATCCCAGTCGGAAAAGTAGTAATGCATTACATGCGTGATAAATAATATAATGTATTTCTTATGCGTTCTCGATAATATTACTGCTAACTATGTAATCAGCATTCTAATGTTCCAAAAATTTCATATTAAAACACATTCATCTCTCGATACTAGGTTGGTTTACTGATTATTTTTTTCGATTACTATACATTACATTTTCCCACTGGGATTTAACCGTTAAAATGTAATTCCTATTTTCTGATCAAACCTAACCGTAACTATTTTTATTTATTTTTTCGTCAAAAGTAATTGTTTTTATTTTTTTCGATCATAATATAACCGTTATTTTCAGATCTAATTTTTTATATCATAAAAGATTTAAACCGGTAAAAAAAATTGCAACCTCCATCACAACGGCTAAAATAGTATCGAAAAAGATAAAAACCCAAAATAACGACTATTTTTGTTGGAAATCATAAAATAAAGATTAAATTTGATTNAAAATAACGACTATTTTTGTTGGAAATCATAAAATAAAGATTAAATTTGACCGCAAAAACAAAAATCCAAATTTTATGATTAAATAATAACGATTTCGCAATGATCTAAAAATCGCAATCTTGATATTTAACGGTTATCTATTTTCGGTCCCTTGGAAAAAAGGTAAGTTATTTTAATGGTTAAATTATATGTATTTCCTAATAGATATCATAACTTTTACGGTTCCTGTGTTATTGAGCTCCCACTTGCTCAAACACTATTTTAATTTACCCGCTTAGGGCTGCGTTTTTAGGGTTAAAAGAAAACTAACCTCAAACTTTTACCCTAGTCGGGAAAAATTTGGAATTTCTTTAAAAAAACTTAGTTTCCACTTTCCGTAACTCCATTTTAATTTACACTCTTAATGCATAAATGTGATTTTTCACGGTTAAAATAAGCCTAATCTCAAATTTTTACCCTAACCGGGAGGAAAAAATTAAAAATTTTTCTTTACAAAATTAATTACTGAATCCCTACTTGCCAAAATATAATTTTGATTTGTACTCTTAGTGCAAAAAAATAAATTTTCCGTATCAAAATAAACCTAACCTACGTAAATAAATCTAACCTAACCGATACTATTTTTTCGTTCGAAATAGCTATACTTCTCCTACATTATCGGCCCTATCTACTTTCCGAAATCAGTGTATGTAGATATGGATGTGTGTATACTGTGTATGTATGTATGTACGTATGTCTTTTAACTTCCTTGACTAAATGCATTTAACTAACTCGAATATCCGTCGCTTGTGATAAACTTCATTTCACAATACTATTTATTGAAATTTCTATATCATATGTAAGTAAGTATAAGTCCATATTAATTTCATACTAATTAAATTTGCACTACATTATGCAGTGCAATTAATATACTATCTAATTTTGTTGTTTTTATCTTACTTATACTTACATCGTTTTCGTCGAGATATTGAAATGCGTCCAATTTGTCCCAGCGTATCGTCCCTTGAAAGGGATAGAATATTGTGCCTTGCTCAATGTACGATGTTGTCCACACTGTGATTTCGGCTTCATGATTTGCCGTTATTGTTGTTGTGGCAAGTGACAACTCTTTTGGTATTAAAACACACGTTTCCATATTCTTATTCTTTTGTTTATTTATTTGCAGTAATCACAACAATTTTTTGTTTGTATTTTTTGGTATATTTGTTATTGAAAAAAAAAAACTTAAATTTTTTAACTTAAATTTATTTAACGTGCGCCATGCGTTCGCATTTATTTGTCCATGTGTGTTTGTCTAAATTTCAAATCCAGTCAAAATTATTTCAACAGAGTTTTTGTTTATAAATAACAGTCTAAGCGCTGATTGTTTATTTCTTTGCAAATATTAATTTATCTATTTTTTGCATTAATTTTAATTTTGTTCTAAATCGCATAAGTTACGCTGCCGTCGTCGTCTCTCAATCTGCATTGAACGAGTTTTCTAAGCGAACGCGATTTAAATTCAAAATCAAACAAACAACAACGTTAAGGAGGACCCTTTTTCCTTCAACACTAAACTAATACTGTCCGATCAGGATTGTCCGCACCAGCCATGACCTTCGGAATGAAATACATAGCAGCGAAAAACACACCTGATACAGGCCGGCCGCACTAAATGCAAGACCGAAAATTAAGAGCTACTCAGCTAAGCTCATTTAGCTCAATGCTCCAATACGTTACCAAAAACAAGATCAACATTACACAACGTTAATTTAATCGATTGATCGTACATACATACAAACGTTGAAGCATACATACATACATACACTTGTGGCTCATATAAACCCATGCATGGCTGTATGTATGTATGTACATACGTCTGGGCATTCGCATGTAGGCACCAACCGTCATGTGGAGCGAGCAAAATACGTACGAACGTTGGTGTGCTTGAGTAGTAGCATGCCAGAGTACGTTCAGGTAGCTGCAGCAGCAGCAGGAGTGGCGGCGGCGGCGGCGACTTGACTTTGTGCCAAGACAATTGTAAAGCGGCTTAAGAAAGCAGAGCCGCGCTCCGTGTATATTGCCGCATTGCTTGCCGTCACCTGTTGCCTTGTTTGGCTCGTTTGTTTCTTTTTGTTGTTGTTGTTGTTGTTGCTGCTGTTGCTCTTGTTATTGGTTTTGTTCCATCGGTATTTGTTGCTGTTGTTTTTGTTGTTCGTCTTGAAGACGTTAAGTGTTTATCTGAGCAACTTTTTGAATGAAATAGGAAGCCCACACGTAGTATGTAGGTATTTTCGCTTATAGCCATTTACATACATACTAACATTAGCCCATTCCATTTTTCCTGCTCTCTTGAGTCATACACATCTCTATGGATTTGAGTCGAAAGCGGTAAGACGAGTCTAAGATGTGCTGGTGAATAGCAATCAAATGAAATGAAATGAAAAAACTCTTCCAAGTGTGCGCTAGTTAGTGCGGTTTTGGCCATGAAAGCCAGGTTGCTGTTACGAATGCTCGTACTACATAAGTACACAACATCCCATTCATAATTTCCGTTTAAACGGCTCCACAGACTGGGAAGAGAACAACGACAACGAATAGTATCTAGTGTGCTGTCGAGAACTCAAAAACGCTAAGAAACTCGTAGAACAACGTACCAGAGATGAGAGCAAAGCAGTTTGTGCATGTACGGAGGCATCTATGTAAATACATCATTGTGAGTTAAGAATATTAAGAAATTGTATCTAGTCACCCATAAGTAAATATGTGTACGTTTCGTCTCTTTCTTAAACTCCGCCCTTATTCTTTAGGAAGTGTTGTAGTCTGGAGAAAATTTGGAGCGAAATTTTTATACAGCAAATATGTACATATTTATGAATATACATAAAATTAAACTCAAATAAATTCTCTTCATTATAATGCAATTGGTACTATTTGTTTTTTTTTTTTGCTTGAGTCGTATTTCAAACTTAACGGTTATAAACATATGACACAACTATTCGCATTATATTTGTTTCTGCATTCATTTGTCTAGTCTTATCTTTTACACTTTTTTATAAAATAAGTAGCTTTTGTCGGCTACCACGCCCGCGTGATATAAGGTTTAACGTTATGCTGCCAAATGTTGCTTAACTTGTCAATTCAATTTATTGGGAATTACTTAAAATGTGGCAACCCTTTTAAGAAATATTTTCTAAATAAACCCTTTTAAAGCTGCATACTTTGATACCCATATCAAAATATTTAATTTAACTTGTTAACTAAATCGGTTTAAAATTTCTAAACAGGTGGCAACATTCTCCAAAAATATTTTAGAAATAAAGTTTACTTAAACCTCTTGCGTTCGATACCCATATTTAAATATTTCATTTAACTTGTTAATTAAATCGATTTTAAATTTCTAAACAGGTGGCAACATTCTCCAAATATATTTTAGAAATAAAGTTCCCTTAAACCTCTCTAGTTCGACACCCAGATTTAATTATTTCATTTAGCTTGTTAGTTAAATTGATTTTGAATTTATAACAGGTGGCAACCTTCTTAAAAAGTAGTTTAGAAATAGAGCTTTCTTTAACCGCTTTCATTCGATACCCATATTAAAATATTTAATTTAACTTGCTAATTAAATTATTTTGAATTTTTGTTTACTGCTGTCAACACTCCAAAAATTATTTAGAAACAAAGTTTATTATAACCTCTCTCGTTTGGCACAAATATTTCGTTTAACTTGTTTATTAAATTGGTTTATTTGCAGTTGGCAACCGACTTCAAAAACACCTTAGAAATAGAGCTTACTTTTACCTCTCTAGTTTCCATATCCATAATTAAAGCTTTTAAAGTTTAACTTTTCAATTAAATTCATTTTAACTTTCTTTAAAAATATTTTCGAAGTAAACCGTTTTTGAACCCCTTTTCTTTGGCATCGATATTTCAACTTTTGAAACGATGTAAAAGAGCAACAAACATACTCATACACTCTATCACTGGCTGTAACCGCCTAAGCGATTTCAGCCGAGTTCAACAAAGCACGCCAGTCGTTTCTCTTCTTTGCCAACTGTCGCCAATTTGAAATGCCTAGTGGAGCGGAGTCACCCCCAAACGTAATATGAGTATTATTAGGATTTTTTTTTTTTTGGGAAGGCCTGTTTCCTGGATCTTTGCCTTTCCTTCTCGTATGGAACAAGTTCAATACCATATTTTGAAAAGCTCTCTAAAACACTTATCACTTACTTACTATGTATTCCGAATAGTTATGCACCGTGGTTATGCGACAACAATCGATTATCCCTAACGATTTCGGAATCTTTGCTTGCGTGCTCGACGAACTCGTCAGAATTCCTCAGAACAAAATTTTGTCAGAATACGCATCCCTAGTAAAGGCCTTCTTACTATGAAATCTCTTGAGTAGAATATAAATACTTATCAGGTTTATGTGTTTCAGAAGTCTTTTTTTGTCTTTTTTTTTGCTGAAGAGTTTTGTCATCATACGACATGGTGCCCCTTATCTTCCTTGATTTTTTTTGTGAGATCAAATTATCATCGAATCAGTGTTGCACTGTTTGTTCTGCTGTGAAAAGCTTTTAAGTAATCATCGAATCAGTGTTACTAAGTGTTGAAATTTACCTGCTATGAAAAACTGTTAAGTAGTCTGGGTTCTAATAGATCAACTGGTATAAAAGATCCGAGACTAGCTTGTTTGTTAACTGTTATGATACTAATGCGAAGGCTGGCCAGTTTCCCCGTCTCGAAAATTTTTTGTGAAACTAGAATTCGAAGTGTCGCAGTGTCAATGCTAAAGCGAAAATATGCGTGTGACCTCCGTGGCATGATATTAAGACTTCGGCTTTTCCTTCTACGAACGCAGCTTCGACTCTACTCCGAGTGATTTTACAGGCATATTTCAAAGTCAACTAAAAAGCATTGAGACAGTTTTGCAGAGCAATACCAAAATTTTTCGTATGCTCAAGGATTCGAATCTACCATTGAGCCTGCAAATAACATTTAGTAGTACGTGGCCGTGTTAAAATTACTAGTTTGCTAATATGAAAAACAAACATAGAAGACAAACTAGTTGTGCGCAAAGTAAAGTGTTCTGAGTTTTTTTCAATACGAAGATTTTTAATTCTTTTAAGAAAATCTCGAACTTAAAATATTGTAAACAAATAAAAATCGCTCTGGACATCATTAACTAACTCTGAAAAAAAAAACGGTGGACTTAGGTTAGGTTATGTAGTGTTGGCTGGCCATTGGTCGATAGCAATTGTCTTTTTCGCACTTTGTTGATGGGTTTGTAGCTAAACTTTGCCAAGCAGCATACGAATGATGCCACTTTTTTTTTAGCTACAATCTGTCTCATTAAGGTGCATTTATTTTATGATATTAGGTACAATCCGAAATTTCCATTTTTCATCCCTGCTGCACACTCACATATCGTATACATTCTTCTAAAGTGTATTAACTAGACATTGCCAGTGTTTCAGTAAACTCTTTCTGATCTCGTTTTAATCATATGGAGAAGTGAGTCTTTAGTGTGCCTTTTGCAAAAATATATGGGCTGAGAACAGTCCGAAAATATAAATTTTCACAATTTATTCTCTTCTAAAACTACCGCACTTAATTTAATAACCGGCGCTTCTTCTACAAACCTTCAGCCTCCTTTTTTAAGGACAAATATCTACCCATGTACACCTAATGTTTACAACTATGCAGCCTAGAGTACATCTCCACGCCCTATCTACACCTAAATGAGACTTGCGCATCCATGTACCACTTCATAGTGCAACAACTAAACTACTTCCGCTTGAAAGTTTCTCTTGGGAGTATTAAAACCGCGACGTGAAGGGCGGGTAGGAAGGATTAATAGGCCATTCAGGCCTTAATTGTGCCCAGGGCTGCACACCGCTTTTGAACCGAGTTGGGGTTTCGTTTTGACTTCGAACAGAATCATTGCCAAAACCGGCCAAAAACCGGTCCGAGAAATTGTTTGGTTCAAAATTAAAATCCACTTCAGGATCTCTCAAGTTTTGTATACACAACTTTACCTTTATAATAAAACTGCTCACTAACTGGTAGAAGTTTTTATTTCTAAGTGGTTCGTACTAGGGATGTTGCGAATGTGGAATTTTAGACATCCACGTATGCGAATGCGGATGCGGATGTTTAAAAGCTACCATCCGCGGATGCAGCTGGAAATGCGGATGTCAAGTATTTTTAAGAAATACTTTAGGTGAGTACATTAGGTGATTTAGGTAAATAATAAATGGAAAAGTTAGTAATTTTTGATAGTGTTTTTTTTATTTAGTACTTAAAATAAAAAATTGGAAGATTGTATTTAAGAAAGAGTAAATCAAACCTGCGCCACTAAATAGCTACTAGTTCTAGGCGACAAACTTGAAAACCTTGAAACTTGACAACCACTTGGAGAACCAATTCTTTTGGTTGTTTCAGAATTTGGAGAACCTGTTACGTCATCAACGTTTTTTCGATTTCAGTTTTTCTAATTCATTTTTAATCCTGTCTTCTGTGACTGGTTTGAAAAATGTGTGCTTATAGCGAGGTCACAATTAAATTGTTATTTTCTAAGAATGAAAATTTCGAAGAAAATTCTGTTTTGAAAGTCGTGGTTGCCAGCAGATTTAGTTTAAAATCTTGTTGTTTTGTTAAAAGGATACCACGTTTTTTTATAATTATTATTATTAATTATTGGAATCGCGGANTAATCCTGTCTTCTGTGACTGGTTTGAAAAATGTGTGCTTATAGCGAGGTCACAATTAAATTGTTATTTTCTAAGAATGAAAATTTCGAAGAAAATTCTGTTTTGAAAGTCGTGGTTGCCAGCAGATTTAGTTTAAAATCTTGTTGTTTTGTTAAAAGGATACCACGTTTTTTTATAATTATTATTATTAATTATTGGAATCGCGGACGATAAAGGAAGATTTGCTTGATTCCCGGGTGACTTCTTGGAATGGTTCACCTGTAACGAATAGCTTATAATTAGTTTTTTTTTTTATTAGTTTGCTGAGCTCGGCTTTTCCTAGTTGCAGGCAGTCACAATCTGTTTTAATATTCCACTCCATGCGCTCGAAGTATTTTGGTATTTTGAGGCGAATGAACGCAAATTTTCAACATATCGTTGATACTATATTAAAAGGGCGTATTTCACATTGTCGCTGAAATGCCTAAAACGATGTGGGGAATTATGATTCGATGAAATACATCATAATCAATCGAAAAGTGAATTTTAGATTTTTAGTTATTTACGGCTTTTTGTATTTCAGCGACGATGTGAGTTAAGCCCTTATCATTACTATACTAACGATATATTACATACTAAGTCCCACTCCTCAATAGATATAATATTCACCTTGAATTAATTCTTATTTAAATTGTGAACTTGGCATATCATTTTATCTTTATTTCGATGCGTGCTAATTTTGACAATTTACACAAAATGAAAATAAATGTTTTTGTTTTCGTGCTGAAAGACTAATAAAAGGAAACACGGAACTTAAGCATAAGTTTTATGAGAAAAAATAAATTACACTTTTCTAAGAAAAAGTAAAAAAAAAAACTAGCGACGCGTCCATTTTTTTCAACAGACATTCGACCAATAATATTCGATAGTTACATAATTCTTACCTAATTAAAGGTAATCTTTTAACGCGCAAATAGTTGATTATTGCGAATGCAAAAGCAAATGCGAATGTTAAAATTCGCAACAACCCTGGTTCGAACCACTGAACCAAACCGCATCTATTTTTGGAGCGGTTTGCAGCCCTGCTTGCGCCCCGTGCGCTAGAATATTATGTACTATACCCTTGGAGGCTTGCAAATGCTTTTGCGGTGGGCTCGTTCCATCAGTTCTAGTTAAGAAATAATAGAGGCTGATGATTTACGAAGTCAGCCAAACTCTGATTGTGTAATACTTGAATGGCCCCCAACTCTGATTACATAAAAAAAAAACGGGTATGTTAAAGGAACTAAAAAACGACCTCGCTGCTCACTTAATTCGCTTTGAGGCTACAATTTTGATTAGATCAACTGCTCCGTTAATCCGGATTAAAGTTGCCGTGTGTCTATGCTATAAAAATCGACTAGTAAAAAACAAATTTTTGGCAAGTTTCAGAATTCCACAAAAAATAATGTGCCCACATAAAATTTTTTAAATAACCCAAAAAACTATAACAACTACATATATTAATTTATAAATCAAAAAGTTCATTTATTCGCTTTTTTATTTGCAACATCCTCTAATCGCTGTTTTTTTTATTTTCAGGTACTGTTTGTCGCAGTATGGTCTACAATTTAACGGTAAGTTTTTCTGATTTATTTCATCTTTTGTCACAAACATAACAATTTAAGCTTAAATAAGCTTAATTTTTTTATATGGGCATATAGAACACATGTATTTTTAAGTATAAATATTTACATATGTTAATAATTTCTACGAATTTGAAAGACAAGACCCTTCATAACTTTCTATTCAACGTTTTTATGTACATTCACAACTATTCACAGACCTCTACCAGACACATTGACATTTATGTAACTCAAGAAAAAGTTCTTACTCCGAAATCTTAGCTACTAAGTGTATCGTATTTCACGGTATATTTGTATGTAACATTATATGTATATACATACCTACATACATATATATGTATGTACTAGCATAGCTTAAAAAAAAAACGTTAACATTTCTCTTTGCCGCTCATCTACTTTGTTGAATCACAACGTCTTCAGCCAATGAGAAGTTCACGACTAAACATTGAGCTTGAATATTGTGCCAATGAAATCCGAGCTTTCTGCTTTTAAGCCATAACCATAATGTATTATGTATGTATCTTAACTTCTACTAGTAGTACATGTCTGTATATATAAGTAAGAGCCATATTGGTTGATAAATGTTGTTTTGGACCTAATCCAGTCTACATATATGCATACAAACATACATATGTATGTACATTTGCATTCATGTCCTCCTACTCGCGAGTGGAACGGGAAAATTGTGATTTAATAGTGGTGCTATAAAAACCGATATTAAATATATCTACATCTGCACTACCTGCTATTTGCATATATCTACATTAGGACGGGTCTATTTTTATACAGAATAAAACTTTTAGCATAACAAAATATGTACAGTATTTTCAACAAGAAGTGAGTCATCCTAAATCATTGAGAAATTAATCTCAAAAAAGTCTACAACATTTCAAAATAATAAGTTATTAATTGCGCACATATTGGCAAGTTTATATCATTTATTTTATTATTTTTAATGTTAATTATTTTTTTATGAAAATATAGCTTATTATTAAAAACAAAAAATGCATAAGTCTAAGTTTCGAACTTTGTGCAATATTAAAAAAAATCAGCAAACTTTTGTAAACATTTCGAGCTTTGCAATTAGATTTCTTAGAAATATTTGGAGTATGCAGTTTTGTAGCCCACTCATTTTTTGTATAATAAAGTTCGAGTTTGAAGTAGCTAGTGCTTATTGTTGATAAGTGGCAATTTTTATTTTATTTATTTTTTTGTTGACGATGCCAGTCATTTTCTTCCATACGAAGTATGTATATTCGACGATTTTTTACATAGAGAAAACGAGCAATACCTTAAAAGAAAATAGCCAAAAATCAACGGTAAGTCCCAGCTACTTCAAACTTGCACTTTATTAAAATTGAATCAAAACTACGTACCCAAAATATTTCTAAGAAATCTAATTAAACAGCTTGAAATTTTATTTAATTTTTTTTTTTCTTTTAAATATTGCACAAAGGCTGAAACTTGGATTTACATGGGTTTTGTTATAATTGATTTTCACCAAGCCTTTGGTGTAAATAGGCTATTAAAGATTAAACTACACTTAATACAAAAATAATTGACATTAAAAAACAATAAAATAAATAGACAAAGCATGTTAATACATATATAAGAATCGTATTTTTATAAAGCAAAAAAATTCGGATGAAAATTTCTTTGGCAGTAACGCGATTGGTACCACAAATATGAAAATTTGAACAGCTCTATTCTGTATCAATGAAAAATTCTAGTCACAGTTTTTTTTTATGGAAAAACGTATGAAAAAAATTTAAATTTGACAGTTGCAAAAGTTTTGCCACCGATACAGAATTGAGCTGTTAATTTAAAATTAATTTGGAAAATGGGTAACAATTATTTGTTATGATTAATACAAATCCCATAATTTTTCGAACACACGATTGGGGCTCCTATTTACACCAGATTTTGGGCAAATGTCTGATTGTATGATCCGGCTTTAAAAGATTCTTAGATTTATTTATTGTTTTACGATTTAGTCAAGTACACCGACCCTTCCTAATATGACTTTACACATGCAGGCATACTCAAATTAGCGTGATGGAACAATGAGCTTTTATTGGCGCAATTTTGTCTTTGTATAGAGTTGTAGGACACTAATTACAATAAGTGCACATGCGTTTTGAAGATGAATTTACAAGCTAAACGTCCCGTACGTTCTGGCGGAAAGTCAAAAAAAAATATCCATTTCAAGTGAGTAACCTTTCACTAAGGTATGCTTCCAAAACTTTCCTCAGCACGCTAAGATCGCAGTGGACAGCAGATATCCTACGCACTTGACTAATCGTGATCGGAATCCCATCTCTCAAACCCTTCGCATCATTGCGGTAGGTTGGTGGAATAATACTTTCACCAAGCGTAAAGTAATTTCAAGTAGACAGGGAGAGGAATTCAGAACCAAGATTCTATCTTCCAGTTGAATAGTGGCGACATTGTTAAGATAACAATCTTTGGGAATCGGTTCAAGGCTTCTAGGTAGGAAAGCGACCTAGAACAAGACAGACAACACATTTCAGCTACACACCCAGAGGTGGATCACAGATGGCTTTTAAAACTTTCGAAGGTATGAGGCAGGAATATATCTACGGCTCTAAGTTCAAAATCTCCATTCCCTTGGGGAATTACCCTAACATCCATCAAACGGATGTTTATGCCATCAGTGTCTGCGCGGAAGTAATTCTGCAGCGACAGTCAGGCTACCATATTCTCGTGTGAGATCAAATCACGTGCAATAAGGAAATGTGTAGCGAGATTCAACACTTTGAGGGAACACAATACAGTACAACTGATGTGGATCAGGGCCACAAAAGCATATAGAGCAATAAAGGGACTGCCAGACTAGCAATAGAAGCAGCAGCTACCCAAGCTATAGGACTAGAACCCTTCTTCGCAGTGGGACCTCATAGCATGAGAGAAGAGTTAAGAGCAGAAGAACGTCAGCTCAGAAAAGCATGTTGGGAAAACACGCTTGGAATAAGGCCGGCGAAAGAGCTTTCGGGAAGTTACAATCCCAAGATATCTCGGAAACTTATCACCCTCCAAAAGATAGAGCTAGCATTTATAATAGATCTGCCAACGGGTCATTGCAGGCTGTGGGCTCATATGAACTCTCTGGCGGTTAGTGCACACTACTCCGGTCGATACTGCGACATGGCAACCGAAACTCCATTGCACCTCCTTTTAGAGTGCGATGCGGTTGAAAGACGATGACTAACACAGCTAGGAAGGTTGTGGCAAGGACACCTCGCACATTTACTATACGCCGCCTCGAAGCTGCTTGGTTTCATTAAAACACTAGGGCCGGACGAGATTTTGTGATGAGCTCTGAGGGCACAATAGACTCAAGGTCGCAGTGCACATCCTCTGTGAAATCTATTCTATTCGATTCTATTCTATGATAAATATTGCAAAGAAAACGTAGAAATAATATAATTGTAAAAAAGCAGCTGCGTATACTATATGTAAAACTTCTATTAGGAATCAAACGAGAAAGCAAGTAGCATCAAGACCGGGCCCAGCTAATGCACAGCACACTTGAAATATACATACACTTCTCAATGCAGTTAAATCATTACAACAGACACGCCTTAAATCTGGGCAAAGAACATAAAAAACTATTTTAGCTTCTAATGAAACCCAACAGGAAAATTATACCGTTAAAATTTCTGACCTGCAAAAAAAATGCCCGAAATAAAGTGATTTTCACACTGATTTTTTACTCAACCGGAACGTAAAAACCACACAACTCCATAATTTTAAAGTGATTTCTTTTAACACATTAATTACGGGCCCCTAATCAACTTTTCTTTTTTTTTTTTGTGCTCTGCTACCAACCCCTATATGCATACCTTTTTCCCCGTCGTCATTGGTTTTATACCCATTGAACGTATTTATTTTAACCCTCACAAAAATATGCATCCGAGCGAGCTGTAACGAAGACGTTTAATCACATATTGAGAGGGAAAAGCGTTGTTGACTAGGGGAGAATATGGGCGACTATAACTTGCTAACATAAAATGAGATTACTTGGTCAGCTAGACACGCAAAGTTTTGGCGGTGCCGCTGTTTTGGGCAGATGAGAACATCTTTTGGCCCTTGCAATCGCCAAGGAATTCTTGTCTATGCTTCAGGCACTAACAGCCGTTATTTTAATATAGCGACTGCCAAGCGGTGAGTTGATAGTTGATATTAGTGACTGTGCTCTTATTTATGGACTTATGGATCAGATTTATCTTTCTTGTTTGTTATCTGGCCCGCAGTTTTCACAGCACATCCTACGCGAAGATGGTGAAATAATTCCATGCCTAGTGCATCCTCGTTGTCTGCAAAAAGAATGAACTACGAAAGTAGCGACACACTCAGTAGCTGCCAATATTCGGTTATAGGTTTAATCCCTAGCAGCTTGACTGAGACGAGTCAGTCAGCCAAGTATTTAGTTATAACAAGGCAAAGTCTGGGCTGGTTTGAATTGTTATAAAATTGTCGCATAGCGTAAAAAAAACAAAAACTTTTGATATTTGAAAAAATCTCTAAGAAAATCCCCAAAGATATTTTATCCCTAATTTTCTCCCAAATGGTCCAGAATGACCCTAAATCTAAGGAGAAAAATGCTAAACTGGTAACACTGTGCCAAGAATCGAAACTTTGTGCTACTGAACCACGGCTGCCATGGTCAAGTGGTTAGAAATGTTGGTCTAAGTGTTCTGATTTTTGATTAGAAGTTTACCAGACTTAGATACTTTTGTAACAATTCAAGAGAAGTCATAGATGTAACGGCTACTAAACCCTGCAGAGAATCGGTTAATCCGTCAATCGTTGTCGTCAAGCTCAACTAACGGTAGGATCAGGTAACGTGCCATTTCGATGGAGTTGCGCCAAAGGGAGAGGAATGTTTGTTGAATTAATTTAACCCTCTCAGTACAAAAAATCAGCCGCTGAAGCTAAAGATCTGAAAATTTGTTTACCGGCTAATTTTGGGTCATTGATTTCAAAAATACAATAAAAAAATTTATAAAACTCTTAGCTTTACCGTTATTCAGCGTCAATTATATTGGACAGTGGTACTCCAGATATGTAAACAGGGAAGTGATATCAATAATTTTTCTTTTTTTTTTCGTTTGCCAAATATATTTAAAACTGAGAAAAACATTTTTTCGGATCTCAATTCCAACAAAAAACAGTTAATTTGTTCATATATGTTACACTACAAAATATCGAATTTTGTGACACTTTTAACTTTTGTGAAAATACACGGTCAACTGCATCCCGAAAATGCAGTAAAAGAAATTCGGCAAATAAGAATTATATACTTTTCTCAAAACAACTGTTATTTTTAAAAATCAAAGCTCTTATTTAAGAAAAAAAGAGCTTTAAGTACAAAAAAGTTTTGTCCAATATATTGGACAATTGTACTGAAAGGGTTAAGCTGACATTTGAAGAATTGGTTGATTTCGGGGAACCTGGAGTCTGGATAAGTGAGAGTTTTACCTCCTTCTACACTATCAGACCGTAATTGTGCTAGAGTATGGTTTCTCTTGGCTCTTCTTCTATCATTGACAATATTCACGGGGCTGGAGTTAGTGAAATCTATAGTGATGGGTCCAGACTTTTTCATACATAGTTGTGGATCTGGTCCTGCGGTTCATAGAGATAGATATACCTTATGATGTACCTATGTACCGCTTCCAGAGTGCGCCTGTTCAGATCACGTCTGTTGCTACTCACAAGAAACTGCTTGCTGAGCATTGAGGCACCACAGTGTAGGTGATATTTGGTCAAGTCGGTAGCTTCGTCCGCAGGACACTACATGTGCCCGGTGACTGAATAGACGCAGTATAATGCAGAACCTGGCGACAATAGCCTTTAATAACAATCACGGTTGTGTGCGCTGAGGAAGAGAGCAGGCTATCGAAAGTGACGCCAAGCATTTTCTGGTTATTCACTGTCGGAATTGATATGCCATCGACGTAAACTCCCAGCTGCAGTCTGACTTCTTTCGTCCAGGTGGTAAATATAGTTGCCAAGGACTTCGTAGGCGAGAATATAGGCTCCTTGCAGTCAATAATCGTTAAATGTCGTAGAAATAGCCGTTTACTTTTGAGCACAGGTAATCAATTCCATTCTCGAATGCCAATATCGAATAATGCGTATGGGATAATGGAAACGCGCTCTGGTTGTTGGGTAAGCGTCGAAATGTAGAAATTAAACAGATGTTTATCTCTAGTTAGGGTGGGGATATTGTCAGCCTACCTCCGAGTTAGCTCTTGAGTAAAAAAGAAAATATAGGCCCGTTTTATCATCAATACTTCAGAAGTTGATTGACTTAATCGAGAAAGTGCTATTTTCAGATCCTAAACAATTTCGAGAATCAGTAACAGATAAAGTTGCATATATCCCCCAACAGTCTACTTAGCTTGCCCTTTTAGGATCCCTACTCATGTACCATTTGATTTAAGTGTCTATTAGATGTGCTGTTCGGGAAGTTTCATGTACATACATATGTAATTACATATGTACATGTAAATACACAAATGTACAAATTCACTCTTACTTAAGATTCTATTGTTTCGGGAAGTCAACTGTTTTTTTTTAAATTTCCCGCCAAACTCGATCAATTGCATTATACACCTGTTCACCAATTATTAAGGATAACACCAAATGTAACGTTAAAACAACCCTTAAAGGAAGAAGAACATGCGGAACACCAACCAACCAACCATCCATCCATCCATCCATGCGATACCATATTGTAGCATCACAGGAACAGGTTCAACTGACAACTGCCAACCGCCGAACGAATACTCTCAAGCATATTCATTTGCACACATTCATATGGATGTTTGTATGTACATACATATGTACGTAAATATGTTGATTTGAAACACTTACACTTGCCAATGATATTACCAAATACTTATCCAACCGGTGCATCGGCAATTGTGCACTGATGAGCGAAAACATCCACGCACACACGCATGCCGACTATTTGTATACGACCGACCCTGCAGAGATATTCACTGATTTTGGATTGTCTCACTTCTAACGAGTTCGGCTGTGTTCAAAAATGCATCAAGCCAAAGCATCAGTCTGTTTTATTTCTAAACTATAATTGATGGAAATGCCTTAATTGCGCAACTAAGTTACAATTCGGCATTTAACCATGGTTGCGCATATTGGACATCTCCATCACGCGACACGATATTCGATCGAATAAACCACATCCAGTGTTTGATAAACCATGGACTGGTGGAATCATCTACACGTATTTCTTCAAAAATGAGTCCGGCCAGAACTTACCTGTCTATGGCGAGTGCTACTTCACTTCCTTCCCGAAATTTAGTGCGTAACGCCGGCATATTTGGTTCCAACAAGACGGGAATGCGGTTCAGCCATCTCGTATAACAATAGTTTAATCATTAAACTTTAATGTAAAAATAATTTTGGTGAGCAGCTAATTTCAGGTTTCGGATCTGTCAACTGCCACCTTAGTTTGTGCAATATCAAGAAGCCTTTGGTTTTTTCTTTAGAAATTATTTTATTGAGCTGAACCATTCTGGATAAAAATTTCTAGACAACACCACTCTGTGACTGCCAAAATATACAAATCGTGATCCCTGCTTTACTCTATTGGTCGGCAACTGTTAAAGTACCCCATAACCAGTATTGCCATATCCAAAATTTTAACTGTAAATTGCAGTTTTATAGACAATTGTTAAGATAAATCGGGACGGGGAGGTGCAGCGTTTCCTCTTTAGAGCAAAGCTGCATTCCAGTAATGCAGTTAAAAGACCATAGTTCTCCAAAAATGCTCACCTTTTTTAAATAAAAAATCTGAAAACACTGCCCCCAACCAATCGATATCGAAAATCGAAACGTGAAAAATCGATGAGCCTCTCGATCCGTGACAAATAAAGACTGTTTCCCTTAACCTCAGAAAATATATAGTCCATTCCACATTATTTGCAGATTTAAAGAAAAATATGAACAAGTAATTTTTCTGAAATAATAACTTAATCTAACTTAAAAGGAAAGTATAAGTTACACCGTGCGACAAAAACAAAAGGAAATCAAAACACACGAACCAGTCAATATACTCACGGAACTATCGACCAAATACGTATAGTAGAACGGCGTTTTTAGTTTTTCACTCTGACGTCAGGATTTAAAACGATTTTAAAAGGACTTTGAAATTTAAAAAATATAGTTAATTAAAAAAATTATTAAAAAAAAAAATCAGTGCATTGTAGAATAATAGTTTGGCTACCTAGTGAAAGATAAAATTCTCTAGGATTAAAAACATTAAAGCCTTTTGGTTTAAAATAACAAATACGTATTAAAAACTAGCTTTTAATTAAATGTGCACGAATTTCGAGGATGTGGTCGTCCTTATGCACCCAAAAATTTTTGTCTGTTTTAATTCTACAGATTTTTTTTTAAATAATTTTTTGTATTAAATAATCATATTTTTGAAATCTCAAAGTCCTTAAAAAAATCTAGACGTCAGAGAAAAAAATTAAATACGCGGTTTTACGATATTTTGCCCATAGGTTCGCGAATATATTATTTTTTTGTGTCTAAAATTTACTGTCGCACGGTGTTACCAGCCATAAATCTGCTTCATTAAATCTGTTTTTCCCTACAGGGAATCCCTGTTTCTGCTCGCCCATGCCTGTCTACCCGTTTCAAGAGAATCCATTTGCTCTCAATCCTACAAAAGGAGTCAGTCGTAAAGACACCAACAGGTGAATAAAACGTTAACTTTGCTGCCGTAAAGGTGCGCTTCCCTTTATTCACGTGTTATTCTTCCATTGTCCGATAAATAAAAACATCTGTACCTTTGTGGTGTTGCTGCTGCTGCTGCTGTTGTTGCTGTCTCCGCTGCTGAGTGTTGCTCTTACGTGCCTGTGTATGTTTGTATGTAAAGTAGCACCGCTATGGTGAAGGCAATAATTTCATACAATCGTTGTACATATGCAGAGTTTAAAAAGGCATTCCGAAATTGTGCAGGAAAACAGCTTGCTGTTATTACTATTATCCCTCTATATACTTGATTCTCCCCCCCATTTAAAATGAAAGGAAATAAAAAATAAAACAACAACAACAAGTGCCTTTATAAAATCGTAGTTATAAGTGCATCCTGCATTAATGATTTTATTTGTTAATACTCGTACACTAAAACCAATACGAAAGTATGTATGTATGATCACAGTATCCTCTTCAACCCCGATTGGTTATGGGGTTTTCTATGTTACTTACCGCCGGTCAAGCTGTTATCTCCTATAAATTGCTCATATGCAGGGATAATCCTTATGAGCACAAGCTACACACATAAATACTACATGAATAGCATATACCTGTAACAACTGCTCTCTAATTATGCGGAACTAAAGACTGGTTTCAATTAGGCAAAGTTTGAAAAGAAACAAAAAATAAATGTCAAAACTCAAAATATTAGAAGATGCATTTTGTTAAATTTCTTCTACACAGACTGTTGTTTTGTGGCAGGATGCTGTAGACGAATTGGTTATTCTCTATTTTTTCGGTACTCATGAGTTGCAAAAATACTATTAAAGAAGCAGATTAAAAGGACAACAAAACTCGTTCCCTTAACAGTCCGACCTACGAAACGGGAACGGGGGGCACAACTGTATCTGGCTAATTCATCTTTGGGCACCAAAGTGGAGGGTAATCTTCACCAGGAAATCCGATATTCCAAATTGGTCTAAGCCTAGGCTGGACGGTCTGCAGTCCAGCTGGAGCAAAGCACAAGAACCTCGGAATAATACTCGAAAGCAAACTGGTGTGGCGCCCCAAAGTGGACGAGAGGGCGAATAAGGCCTCAGTGGCATTCTATGCATACAAAAAGATGTTGGGCTGAACCTGGGTCTTATTAGGCATTGCGATGTGGTATATACAGACGAACATCTGCACCTACTGAGTTCCGGGGTACACCGGTGTCACGATCAACGAGAAGGCCGGCAGGGTTCCCGAAGAAGATGCGCTGTCGGAAACTATGCTGATAGAAGAAGTACCGATTTTCCTCCAAGCGATGGAAATCTACCTGTTCATGATCCGGGAGGCGCAGAAGGTGTGGAACAAAATACAAGTCTGCAAAGTCATGCGGAATTATGTGCAGATTTTATGCCATACAGCTTACGAAGTATGTCCTATCCCCCAAGAGGGAGGAAGCAAGGCTACTGGTTGATGTGCTAACGGGACCATGCTTGTCGGCATCGCACGCCTTTAAACTTGCTCTGACCCATTATAGGATCCGTAAGAGATGCGGTCTCTTCAGCGAGTGTCCTGGCCTTACCAAACTTTGGATTAGTCCCCTGCGAGCAGGCTTTCAATCTAATCGGTATAACAGAGTGTTCCAATTTGCCTAGAGGACTGTAATGGTCTTCCGCATTGCGTCTGGTATTCAGAGATTAACTGTGTAATGTGGACATAGTCTACCTGGCAACGCTATGGATCTTAATGATCTCCCTGCAGCCACGCAAGCCAAGAAATGTTACTCCAGCAGCTTTCTCCAGAAGTTTTTGGGGGGTTATTTGTATCCTCTTACAACGACAAGGCTTGAGTACATACGTATATTTGTACTTTTTATGTCCACATCAACAAGCGCTTGGAGTTTGCAAGCCCAATGAGTTGCTACATGTGCAAGATGCGGTAACCAATCCGAGTGGGGCCTTGAGTTACGGCAGAAAGAGATGAAGCTGCGGTGGGGTCACTCCGACTTATTTGATTTAAGGGTTCAATGAAGTCTGCAGCCTCTGTTCACCAGTAGGTGCGGCGGCAAGCGAGTGTTTGGCTTGGAGCAAGCGGCCCGCTAAAACAAAAACGTGTATTCGGTTAAGAAACCATCCCCCTCCCAACAATGGTTTGCACGCGGGGTTTGGGACACGCCACCTAAAAACCCCTTCCAGTGAAAAATAAAAATAAAGCCTCCATTTGGTTAACTGCCACGTCAAATGTTTCAAGTACTACGATATCATCTCAATGGGGAAGATGCCTCTGCCGGGATGGTTGATGTCTTCCTAAGGACAAAAACTTATATCACCACCAACCAAGGGCAAGGCAAAAAATGTCTGGGACCTTGCGACGTCTACTACAGCTTCTCTGCAAATGAGCGTAAATTCGGTGTTAGATTTGTGTTGGTAGAGATACTCCGATTCTCCAACATCTCGCACATTTGCGCACACGCCCCAATGGAAGAGAAGGACGCAGCATTCAAGGATGTCTTTTGTGGGCACTTGGAGTGCACATACGAGCGCTGCCCCCATCACGATATCAATATCGTGCTTGGCGATTTCAATGTCCGGGTTGCAATGAATGAATATTGGCCTCACCGTCGGAAAATTCAGCCTCCACGACGAAACATCCGATAACGGACTGAGGCCGGGGTAGTATACAGTACTAGGACTATACATAAAAATATCTATCAAGCTTGTTGGCTGTCTCCAGATGGAAAAAGCGATAAACCACATCTATCATTTTGCAATAGACGGAAGGCAAGTTTCCAGTGTTCCGACTCGGACCACTTTCGACCAACAATGCAAATAAAGCCTAATATCGAAAAGCTGCAATCACAACATACGCCTAACGCATTCGCCACTTGACTCTCACACCTGCTCTCAAGGAGCATTTTTCAACAACATATGCGAACAGGGCCTACAGGGCCACGCTGCGATGGGGTGCAACGCGCGCTATGTGGGACCGCTATAAGGAATTGAGAAGGGAAGCGAGACATATTTGCTGCAATAAGAAGAGAACGGTCGAAATATATGAGTGCGAAGAGCTTGAAATGTTCGACGACAGGAAAAACGCCCTAAATTTTTACCAGACAGTAAGGCGACTTACGAAAGGTTTCAAGACCAGGGTGAACGCCTGTAAGGACAACCATGGCGTCCTAGTGACAGATGTCCAGAATGTACTTAAATTATGGAGGGAACACTTTTCCACCCTATTGAATGGTATCAGCACTAAAAGTTATGCAGAAGACGAACCCGAGCCCCCAGTCGATGATGATGGAGTCGATATTCCACCGCCTGACTATGACGTCTGAAATTTAAATGTGCTCTGCCCAATCCACAAGAAAGACGACCCCGCCATTCACCGCGGGTCACCCTCTAATCATAGGTTACTCGGTATTGTGTAAAAGACTGAAGCCCACCGCTAACGAACTGATTGGGCCTTACCAGTGCTGCTTTAGACTTCGCAAACCCATCATACACAAGGTATTCACAATACGCCAAATCTTGGAAAAGATCCGCGAGAAAAGAATCGACACTCACCATCTATTTGTCGACCTCAGAGCCGCTTTCGACCGCACTAAAAGGAGTTGCGTATACGCCGCGATCTCTGAATTTGGTATTTGTGTAAAATGAGGTTGAACGATGCCATCAGCTCCGACAGAATTGGGAAAGACATTTCTTGTGAATTCTTTAATCTGCAGCTCTTAGAATTGAACCTCTCAGGAATAATTTAGTAGAATAGCGTACCCTGAGGTACGAGTCCGCTGTATTATACTCCAATATATACATATATGTATGTAAAGGTTACTCTTTTTTATCTTAAACATTTTTATCTCATAACTTCTGCATGCATTCAATAAAAAGTAAATGGCCAATGCAGACAGGAGCCAACTTGCTCTAACTAGTAAAATAATCAGCGCTTTTCCGCTAGGCTCAGTGGCGGATTTATCGTACAGGCAACATAGGCTGAAGCCTNTTTTTTTTTTTTCGTGAAAAAAGGGCGGCAAGTTATGAATTGCCTAGGGGCGGCAAATATTGAAATCCGCCACTGGCTAGGCTACATATTATATTAATGGTAAAATTCTAGAATTAAACATTTATTCACTAATACAAATACATATGTAGGTACATACATTAGGGTGCATCACTCTCCGCACAAAATAAAATTGGTAGTGTTTTTTTTATACTTTAAGACCTCCGCCAAAATATTTCGGAGAAATATTAAAATTCGCGTGAGCTGGACCTGCTGGAAAAGCCCTCCAAAAATCGAATATTATATAAGTAAAATTAGTTTTCAAAAATATTTTTTTCTAAAACATCACCTCAGGTAGTAGAGTTTAAGCTTAAAGAGTGTGGATAAAAATGTTTAAAAATGTTATCAACGGAATCAAAAAATGGATTTTTTTCAAATTAATTTATATTAGTTTTTTTTTATAAGATTTTACACTACAGTTTCAGACTATGACTAATAAGTATATATTAAAAAAAAATCAACAAACTTTCGTAAGATTTCTACTTTGCAGTTTCGGAGCCCATTCGCTCGGAGGACTTATCGCTGATTTTCGGCATTTTTTTTTTTGTTTGCACAAAGTTTGAAATGACATTGATATAAAAAAAAAATAATAAATAAAATTAATTTTGCCAAAACTTATCCGTATAGGGTGACCTTATCATTATGTCAAGCATTCATAGACCTAAATGTATAGATTTATATTTGCATCTTATTAATTTTCAAACGCATTATTAACCAGCGGCTTTGCATGCAAACACACATACATATGGACAAAAAGATACACACACTCAAAACAACGTAAACCATAATGTCTATGCAGAACCACTCGTTATGAGTTTTTGAATTCTTTGCACTTGTTATTTTTCCCTTTTTTCTTTTTTGTTTAAAACCACTTTGATTAAAAACTGGAAATGCAAACGTATACAGTAGCAGTGAATATAACTTCTTGAAGCAGGTGATTTATTACGCTGCGTTATACTTACATACATGCATATGTATGTACAGATATGGTATATATGGATGTGTGTGTGCGCGATATACTACCCGTAGATATTTATCGATCCTGCCGATTGAGATCGAATATGGCCTTTTGTTTCTGGCATTTTTTTATTATTATTATTATTATTATTATTAAGGTGCTGTTCTCTTCGGGTCTTTCATTTAATTTGAGCACTGACTTACATGTCATCATTGCAAGGAAAAAGAGGAGCTTCCTGCTAGCAGTCCGTGGCAGTAGCAAGCACATAAATCCAGCGCTTCGAGCTTAAGGGAAGTCGTCGTCGAGATCAAGACGAAAGAATTTGACTTTGGCTATCTGTGTGAATGTACATACATACATACATACATATATGTGTGTACATACATACATATGGGGTTATTGGTATACAGGGTGGTCCAATTACCTCCTTCTTAAATTAATGCTCTCTATTTGACCATATCGACACGGTGACCGGTAACAAGATCAACGGAAATAAGGTCAATTGATACTATTTCGCATACTAAATAAAGTCAATTGACATTATTACCTTCTCAAAAGCGAAATAAAATCCATTGACATTATTGCTCTTTCAAACATTAAATTTGCGTAGCTTCGCGGCGGCCGCGTCTGCGCCGGGTGACCGATCACCTAGTTCAGTACTCGATAGTAATCGTTCTAACCCCTTCTCTTCGCTAAGAGAAAATTTTTGACATACAACTTTCTTAATTGTTTCATATTCGCTTATCAAAGGAGGCGGATTGATAACCTCAATAATTTTAGAAATTAGCTTTCTTTGTTATATTGCTAATTTCGAATTTTCCTTCCACAAGGAGAAACCTTACTTCAGGACAAACTACCCAAAAATTAGCCAATTTAATATATTTTGATAAATTCGCAATCAAGTTATTTTCATTTGGAAAATTATTAGGTTGTATACTTTGTGAAATGTTTAAGTCTGAAGAGTGTATTGAGTTTTCATATTGAGTTTCTGTTGTTGTTGTGAAGTTCCGTGTACGCATCGGTGATCTATACATTTTGAAGTAAACTGGAGAAGAAGTGTACAAAATAAATATAAATAATAATAATTTCAATAATAGCTGTGCTTTTTTTACACACATATACATCTACGCTTAACGTGTAAAAAAAAAACAATCATCGATAATTTCCATTTCAAAACAAGTAATTTTGATTTTATCGACAACTATTCATAAGCGCACATAAAGTTTGTCGCTTAGAGCTCCATACAATTTTTAAGCCCAGATACGTATGTGTGTATAAAAAAAAACGCCTAATATTAATACAAATGATATATAGATATGTATATATTTATAAACAAAAAATTATTAAAGTTTAAATAAATGTTAATCAAAATTAATTAAATTAATATAAAATTGTTTATATTAATTAACGTTTCTAATTCTTTAAAAAAAATTGGTTTTAAAATTTAATTATATTGAAAATGGTAGGTTGATAAATCTATATTTAATTTTAAATTAATTTCTTAATAAATTTTAAATTAATTCGATCCTTTTTTGTTAATAAATTTGTTAAATTTTTAAACAAATAAACAAAGTCGAAGAGTAACTTATAAATATTCACAAAAGCTGAATGAATAAACGAAAGACTTAAGGCACGAAGTTTTTTTTTCACAAAAGAAGGAAGGTTATCAATCCGTTGGAATATATATATATTTTTTTATGTATGTTACCGCATAACTTTGGACCATGTTAACCGATTTCTAAACTTCTTTTTTTTTGTAAGGAAAGGTGTTACCTCACAGGTGGTCCCATTCTAAAACGATCATTGGATCATGAAGAGATTAACGATAATCTTAAATTTTTATATGAGAATTGAAGTCGGTTTTATGTTTTGCTTGTATATTTATGCTAAATGCAGAAAATTAATTAATTTGGTCGATGATGTTCGAAAATAATCATACATAGATTCGCAATTTCAGGTTCAAGGTTGCTCTAGAAGAAAAAGTGTCGATGTTCTAGAGGTTAAGAATTTTTGACTTTGAAGAAGTTCAAACTAGTGATAGTGTTGAAAAATATATAAATTGATACTAGTAAAACTAATTAAAATTTATCGATGGTCCTCTGCAATAACGACACAATTCAAAATTAAAAAAAAAAAAAAAACTCTTTTTAATTGACTCATGTCTCTAATTCTTGTCGAATCATGTCTAATCCTCAGTAATTACTTTAGCAATCCTTACCGCTTACTTTAGTAAGGGATGGAAATGGATTAGGCAAGGATTAGAGACAAGAGCCACTTAACAGTAGTAACAGTTTTTATTTTTTGAATTTTAAATTGTGTCGTTATTGCAGAGGACCATCGATATAGGCTGCATGATATTCGTAAACGTAAATGTTCCAGCACGTTCAAACTTGATAGTGACTAAGATGATGAATTTTCGTCAGAAAAAGTTCGCACTTCCATCTGAATTTATTAAAAGGTTAGTTGATTGTTGAAGATTAATGTAGAGACAAGACAACGCGATGCTTCTTCATTATCAATTGATGTTGCTGTTAATTCGTTGTACGGCATAAAGTAGGTATTAAATTGGATCTTGCGATTGTCGTGATATAAACAAAGAAATAATTAGTAGAATTCGCTCTTTTCTTGTTCTAAAATGAATTTCGGTTCTTAATAAATTTGCAGGATCGCTAAAAATGTGGGATATTTATTTATATGTATTTAAGTTTATTTTTAAGTAAAAATATTTTAATGTTTTAATATTGAAAGTTTATTTATTAATAGGTAATCAAAAAATTTCTCTTTCAATAATAAACCAATTCATAGAACAATAAATTGAACTCCAAGAATTATAACAAGTATAAAAACATACAGTTAAAATACCCTGCAAACCCCTATCGCAATAGTTCTAGATTTTACCCCCCAGTTACTAGCTTAAATAATTTAATGAGCGGGAATCGTTCTTATGTTACAACTTGTTTTACCTGGCATCCTTGTGGTAGCCAAGCATTTTTCATCCATTAAATTTTATTTTTGGCCCACCCTTTAAATATACTTAAATATGGGCGTATAAGTGCATTTGTATGTATGTACGTTAGTATGACCATATAGTCGTTAGGCTGATAGTCCGGCTGTTATTTGTATATGTATGTAGCTATGTATATACATACATATGTACATACATTTATCGTTTGATGATGGGCCAAGCTCGCTTCGAAAGTATTGCCGCAACAATATCAGACAGAATCCGAATCAGAATACATGCTGCCATATGCCTCTACCGTATAATGACTGCTCCCTTGCGAACTTGATTTTATTCATTCATTAAATTCCATACATACAAAACAGGTAAGAAAATAACATGTGCAATAAGAGTAGCTACAAACTAATTTAATTTGGATGCTTGAGGCCGCAGGCTATGGTAGGCAATTTACTACAGTGTGATGAATTTATCTTACCAACAAGCAACAAGTTCTACTTTTCCTTTATACAGATATGGTAAACATGAATTGTTTGTGTGGAGTTGAGTATGTAATCGCGAATCTCTTTGGCTACTGTGTACAATAATTAATAATCGGTTATATGCTAACCACTATATGTATGTATGAATGTACATACACTCGTTTGATTTCTATGTCCATTAAATTTATTTCAAATAAAAATCACAAATAATTTTTGGGTTGGCTAAATGTTTACGATTTAATTTTTTTTTTAACAAAATTAAATCACAAATTTTGAACGCCATAGTCGTGGCTGCGCTTTTTCATCGTATTTTCATTGTTTATGCTCTACAGTGCAAAGCGTAATATTTATCAATGAATTTTAGCATCTAACCGGGAGTAATGAAGCGAGTTGCTCCGAAGATTCACCGCTTCAACTCAATTGCTGCGAGGTGTATGCGTTTACCTCCTCATCGCAAAATGGGTGTGCATGTATGAATGCATGTACGTGCATGCAGTCGGTTGTGATCTGTTGGCCTGGCCAACACGTATACAGTAGCCCGGCTCGCTTTAATTTTATGGACACGTTGGAAACGTATTATTACTGTTAAGAAAAGAAATGCCAATGTGTCCTAAGGATGCCAACCAACTAACTTGTATGCAAGTTATATGTATATACATACATATATACACACGTACATATGTTCATATGTGGATATGTGCATATGCATGGTATTTATGTGCAATGCTCTGTTTTGTGCTTCCGTCGCGTAATTGAAGTTGGAGCACCGGCAGCAGCAGCAGGATCGTCAAGAATCTTTGCCAATATTTACGACTGATTTTTGTTGTTGCCATTGTTGTTGATCGTAGGCTTGAAACAACGCGTGTTTTTTGTACGCATCGTTTTAATAAACAAATGCTTTATTTACATACATATCCAGCTCCATGCATACGGTGGGTAAAATTTTGGCAAAAATTGTATTTTATTTAGTAAAAAAAAGCGAAAAAGTGATAGGGAAATTCTTTGTAAACTTTTGAATTTAACTGATATTTTTTGTAAGCCGTGCAATTACATAAGAAATTTTGCAGATTATTTTTTTTTTATTTTCAAATGATGTACTACATAGTTAAGGTTAGATATGAGTGTTTAGAGAGTAGATTGTGACTGCCAAAATCTACAAATCTGTACAAATCGTGAGATCCCTGCTTAAGTCAGCTATCAGGTTTTTAAAGAATGGTTCGCGTTCACTTCTTTGAAGTCGGACAATCACATAAAAGATATTGCTTTTTTTTTCTTGTATTCCGGTGTGTCCAATCCTTAGTATTAGCCCTCTACTGGATGGAAACGATTTTGTAGAATAAAAGTAATTTTTTAACTAAATTTAGCCCGTACAACTTAAATGCACTCAAACCCGGGAATAGACCTACAGTCCCGAAATGTGTACCCTACCTGTGAGTGGTGCAATGCCACCAGCATTAAATTTTTACCACACCTGTGAATGGTTCCATGCAGTCAGCTGTAAAAAAATTACTTAGTGTGAGCACAAAATAATAGATAAAATCAGAATTTGTTTTCTAATGATTACGCTGCTAACGCGACATTGTTCAAATAAAGAGACATATATCTCTTCATTTGTATGAATCCAAAAATACAAATTCAAAATAACTGGAAAATTTTTTTAAATATTTATTTTTACTCCTGCATACCTTAGACTATTTACGAAATTTTTTTTAACTGAATATTCCAACTATACATAGTCTAAGTGACCAAAATGCACCTATTTCACAAAATAATTTTTTCATACTTTTTTGTATTCAACTGCAAAAATCTTTTAAATGTGGGGCACATATACAAAACATAACGTAAATAAGATAGTTGAATGGACGTGTTCTTCAAATTGGTACTAAAATGTCCAATTTATTTTACAGAATGACGATACCCGGTTTTGTGCTTTAAACGACGATATGCATTAGAGGGTTAAAATGACCCTCTGTGTTCGTACCTATAAGGATATTAGTGATCGTACTCGTCGTGTTAATTCGTCGGCTTTGTAGTTATCTTCAATATCTCGGTGTTCAGTTAGTTTAATTCTATAATGCTTGGCCACCCCTTTCAGAGGTACATTTATGTTTACATATGTACGAGGCAAGTCCAGAAAGTAACAGCACTGGGGCGCTCACAGCCATCGACCACTTTGAGATTATTATGTTGAAAACTTTTGACCCAGGGGCATCTCCTGTGCAAAATGTCAACCCAATCTCTCGCCAAGTGTGAAATCCGCGCAGTCATCCGCTATCTCGTTGTGAGAGGGAAAACTTCATAATTTTTTTTTTTTTTTAATATTCGTTATTCTCCATTTGAGATAAATTATTTTTAATCTCTTCCAACTTCCCGTAGAGACGACCCATTGGTTTTAAATACAAGCAGAAATACAATTGAAGTTAAGGGCTAATAAAAACCAAATCTGCGGTATTATTTGTAAACATTTCTTTAGTTCGACGAATAAGAAAACACCCAAGAAATGTCCAGAAAAATATATTGAGCAAAATTTTCTTATGTAAGTAAATTTTCTTAATAGTTTTCTAAAGTTTGTTTGTGAAGAGCACAAGGCACTCTTGTTTTCAACAGAAATATATGCCCTTTCGATTATTTCGTAAGGAAAAAGTGAGACAGCAGGCTGCAAAATATCAGATGTCAAAACTGAGAAAGAGAAAACTCTCCGCTGCGATGAAAGATCTTTGGAGAAGTACTTGACTTCACATGGTATTTCCGATTGGCGTCAGTTGGGACAACAAAAAACGATTGGAGTGCTTTATTAAACTTAGCTAAAATTGCTAAGGCGATTACAGCGTCAAACAAAAAGAAGACATGCGAGTATTTGCATACAAAACAACAAAGGACTGCAATTTGATTCTATAAAATTTTTCCATAATAGCATTTTCCCAAAAAAATATGCGCGCTTTTATCAGCAGCTTCCTCCTAAGCTTTTATGTAATTTAATTCCTTTCATAATGTGTCCATACAAATAAGAGCACACTTTATAAAAATATAATTATGATTTTAATAGGCGGCAATCGATCTACAATCTATGCTGCAGTGTGAATATTAAGTAGTCGCCAAACCTGCCCATTTGTCAATCGGTAGCTCGTCGCACTTCTTCGGCACTACGTCGCGCTTCTAACCAATACAATCAACCAACTGGCAGGCAACTGGCAATTGGCAGCTGGCAGCAATATGGTACTCATATCATACCCATACCCATCGACTGTGTTGTCTTCCAGCGAAAGCCTTGCATGATTAAGAACATCACAGAAGTCGACTTGACTTGACTTGTCTCGGCTACACTCAACTCCACTCAACTTGGCGCAATGCAGCCGGGTTTAGTTCATTTTCAAACTGCAGCTTGCAACTTACAGGCCGAATGAACGCACTTTGCGCGCTGACTGTTTGCCTCCGGCTAAATTGTAGATTTTTATTTCATACGTATGTACATATGTACGCAAAAACATATCAGAACCTCGTCAGCTTATTGCTTTTTATACCCCATGTAGGTACATCAGTTTGTATGGTGGACTATATGACTTCTCGTACATATGTGTGTATGTAGTTTGTTAGGTAGCTGCGAGAGGTGTATCCATACTTCAGTAGCAGCAGGCAGGTCGGTAGATTGGTCGGTCCGCAAAGCATACTACATAGAATGAAGAACACGTTCCCGCTATTGATACGAAACAACGAGCAAATGCATTCGAATTGAAGAGGATGCAGTAAACGTGCTGCGTTGTTGTGGCCACGGAAATGGCAATGGCTGTGAGCGTGCGAGCGCGCGCGGCAGGTGTACATGTGTTTGTGTGTTGCCGAAAGTAGTAGCCAAGCGCCATAAAATGCTGTCGACAGTCCAGATGCTTCCTCGCCGCAAGGAGTGCAATTTTGTTGGAAGCATTTCACTGACATAATACTAACACTGTATTTATTTTGCTATTAGTGAAGTTAATACACATTACACTCTGCATGACACTTCCATGGGCTTGCTGGCTGCAGTGAGTTGGGCGCGAGGCCAAGTACCAGACAGTAGAGGTACGATTAAGGTGAATGCCAACCAAAAATAAGGCATTGAAAGTACGAGTATTGTGCATATGAATATGTATGCAGTTCTATTGCGAATATTAGAATTATTAAGTTGGAGTATATGTATGTATGTACATAGTTTTAACGACTTTCGGTAGCTAAGAAGCCTGCAGTTGAAGTACATTTAGATAAAGTTAATGATTTGATTTGTTTAGGAGTTAAGTAAATAGACCTACAAATAAGTCCTGTCTGAAAGAATTATTGGCTTAGAATAAAATAGAAATAGAATAGAGTAAGCACTGCGACCAATAGGTGTATTGCATCCTCGGCTTATAACAATACTGCAACTAGCCCTAAAGACTAGTTCCGAGGGTAGGGAGTGTATGTGCTCTTCTCTTGGCCGTATATGTTCTAAGCACCTCTCCCTTCTTCTTGAAACGGTCCCGTACTTCAAGAGAAAGTGCAAAGGTGTCCCTTTGACGGAGTCGTAAAAGCGACATAGAACGCTTGATCAACAGTGGAATTCTGACAATCGCCACGCTAAATTTTCGCCGCGAAAGCAGTAGGGCCTAAAAGTACACAGCATGTAAAAGTAATACCATGTTCTGACCGACATCGAAAACATATTTTCGTTGCTAAAACTGGTTTTCGACCTAAAACTTGTGTTTTCGTCCATGTAAAATTTGTCAAACGAAAAGCAGTTTTCGCAGAAAACTACTTGAAAACTCACGTTCCACTCATTCCAATCGGTGTCTTCACAAGTTTTTTTTTATTATTTATCGAAGTGAAAGTCATACTTTATCATCTTTAATACACCATTTCGGATTTATTGTTAATTGTCTGGCCAAAGTAAAATAAGAATGAAAGTTAAAGGTTGTAAATGAAAAGTAAATTTGCATTCATTAAAAGAGGAAACTGGTTACCTATCTTAATATGCGAAAATTTCAACAAACACTTTTTAGAGTGTATGTAATTTATTCTATATTTAGCATCATATCATTTATAAGATGTGTTTTAACAAAGCTGAAGTTAATTTTCAAAAAATCCAATGACGAATCCAATATGGCGTCCAAGAATTAAAAAATTACTGAATTTTCTTAAGTTCGCTCATTACAAATTTCAAACAAATCCAAAATTCAAAATCCAATATGGCGTCTGAAATTTCCAAAAGTTCATACCTGAAGATCTTTATTTAAAAATAAGAAAACTGAAGTTGTGGAAATGACGAATTTCGTATAAAATAAAAACATCTTTAAAAAAACTGTTGGGGCCTAGATCAAATTTTTTTGGGCTGACCATATAGCAGACCGCCCCAACTATCCCTAATTTATAAATATAATTACTGTTATTATTTCATTATTTGATCATAAATTAATATTTGATATGTTTCCTCGTATATAATAAATAAAATTTTGCTAAACAAACATTTTGTATTACTCAACTTAAAATAACAGTTGAACCAACCGAAAAAGTTGAATGTGATACATAACTCGAGATCAGTCATACATAACTCGAGATCAGGCATTTTTAAATAGATTATCTTATTTTTAGAAAGATTCACAGTCTATTTGACAGCTGACAACTGTCAGGGTTTTAATTTGACATGAAATTCGTGTTCAGCATGTCAAAAACGTAATCAGTGGTGTTTTCAAAAAGATTTTCTTAATTTTAGAGAAATTGGCAGTTAATTTGGCAGCTCTCAACTGTCAAACTTAAAATTGTATGGCATATTCGGATCTAGCATTACAACAATACCACGATCCCGCAGTTTTATTATAATCGTAACAGCCTTCCTAATTTTTCACGTAAAACATGGTTTCTCCGACCACTATGTGTGCCGGTACTAAAATAAATATCATATGGATTTTAACAAGAAAATTACGAGAACAATTCACTTCAAAATACAATACATATATTTATGTATAAAATTAGTTTATTATCAAGCAAACAGTTTCAATCTTTTGTAAATTGGTGAATTGTCCTAGTGTTCAATAGTGGTTCAGATGGATGTTTAGTTGGTTGAAGTGGATTGGAAAATTTTCCATTTTTATTCCACAATTCTTACAACCCACAGCTATTTGGCGGCTTTAATGAAGTTCAGTACGTCATTCAGAGAGAGGCAGCTGCACTCTAAAATATTCTGCAGGAATGGCTTGCCGAGAGTAAGTTTGTAGGTATCTTCTTGGCTCATTCTTAAGAGAGCTTTGGTTTTAAGTGGGTCGTAGGACACCGAGTACTGCCGGGTAATCCCGTACGATGCTGCACGGTTCTACCTCTGCTTGGCCTCCAAGTGATAGATTTCGGTAATTTTTGCGTGGCACACATTCAGTGCGGAGCCGCACTTTACTAGTTCGTCCGCTGCCTCGTTTCCGTCAATGTCCCTATGTCTCGGTACCCATATTAGGGTAATTTCGTATTGATCAGAGATATAGGCCAGCTCTCTCCTACAGTCCTTCACTAATTGAGATCTAACAGAGGTAGAAGAGTGTGCCTTAATGGCCGCTTGGCTATTCGAGAAGATATTCAGATGAATATTTGGGAAAAAATTAAAGGTAATTTTTATGTCAAGAGATTTCGCACAAAATTTAGATGGTTGTAAAACAAAAAAAGCAAAAATAATAAAAGAAAAACCATATGCATGTATTGTAAAATATACTAAGCTATACGCAATAAATATAAAAAAAACAGGTTTTTTTTTGCAAAATATGCAAAAATATGCTCTAACGTTCGAATTCCATTTTAAAGGAAATTTCATGATTCGTAAAGATAACTTAACCATTTCCATTTGAAGCTGTTCAATAAAAACATTTGGATGAGATTGAGAGCCCTATTTATAAATAACCAGTTTAAGCAATAACTATTATGAAAATTAAACTTAGAAAAAAATCTTTTCAAAATAATAAAAACTAAACATTAAAAGAAACATGAAATTAAAACCAAAGAAAAAAGTAAAAAGATGAAATAAGTTTCTAAAAATTTAATTAAAATAAAAAAAGAATATATATATATTTTTTTAAACAATAAAACAGAGGTAAACTTGTGTAGTAATTCAAATTCATAATAATCCTATTTCTGTCGTAACAGTACATTGACATATAAATATAATCTCTATCAAAGCTCGCAATGGAAAAGTTAAGTTTATTCTCTGTGCCACCGTGATAACTTTTTTCTGCTACTTTAAGCAATTTAAATATGATTTAACTTAATATTTTATTAATAATACCTTTACAAAACTTTTTATCTTTGCTAGCGTCCATTTTTGTTAACTTTTACATTCGACATTTCTCCTCTTTCTCAAAAATAATCGATAAAACTAGGTTGGACACCGAAAAGTTATCGGTTTAATCCGAGATTATTTTATAGTAACAGATTAACGAGCGACGAATTTTGTATCGCTAAACTCTTTTTCTAATTACAGATTAAGGAGTTAGGCTCGAAAATGAGGATAATCTACTTATGTATATATAAACCTGGTATAAGAGATTGTTGTGTGTATAAACTTCGGGTAAATTTGCGTCCTTAAATTTCAAAACTTCCCTAGTTTCCGTATTTCTAAAATTTACCGTTATATGAAAAGTGGGCATAATTTTAGTCTGATTTCGAATATTTTCAACATCTTGCTTCTTTTGTGTGAAGTACAATAATCGTACCGAGTTTGGTAGAAATTGATAAAGCGGTTACCGAAATACAAGTGGGCGGTGACACGCCCATTTTTCAGGATTTGTTATAATCGTATTTCTTGGTAAGGAGCACGCATTAAGCTTTCTAATATCTTTCCAAGGCCTCCTTTGGCACGGAGCGGTACTTACCGCTCCCGAGCTAAAAGTTATACTTAACCTTACTTTACTTAGCGCTATTAGTTTTCAGAAACTGCCTCGATCTTGAAATCATGTGATCGCTGTCTTATTTTCAGATAAAACTTTCCTGCCGCATTCCTACCTCCTAGCATCTGAAGCTTTTCGCACTCACAGCTTTTTCCTTCACGGTAAGATGTGATTGGTAGATGGAATTCCACTGCTTGTTTATACCCTGTAATTTCTCGATTTTCCATGTTTACTGGAGCTCTTTGAAGTGGAATTTTAATCGCGCTGCCTGACGCAATTTCTTTATAGCATGGCGGCCTATGCGAACCCTAGTACCCGCGACAGCCGGTTCGACGTACCGGAATGACTCGGGTTTTACCCGACCAGGGGCTGTTGTTTCGGTTATCTAACCCTGTTTAGATCGGCGAAATCTCAAACGTTGTTCGTGCGTGGGACAAAATCTGCTCCACATTCTTCTGCTCATGGGTCATATAGAGTCAAACTCAGGCCCAGAAACCTACACCTGCTACGTACGCCCGATGCGATTGCACCCAAACTCCACCTTGGTCAGGTGCAACGGTTGGAGCCGCCTACGTACGTGCTCGGGCTCAGGAACTCACCGGCAGTGGACCAACACACAACCGTCGACAGCTCCTAGTCGCATTGGCTTGTGCCACTTTAAGGTATGTTCAAGACTGCGCAACCCACGAGATTGCAAGAGCGATTATGTGGGCTCCTGCTGTGTTGCTCAGTGGCATACTCACCATGCGACGCCGCGCTCTACCACCACAGCGCAGCACACACAGCAGGCGGCCGGCAGGCAACACAACTCTGGAAGTTAGCGAGCGAGATAACGGTGGTGACCTAGCGTTCATCACACAATAGTATTACGCACCCGACGCACCCACTAGTATTATGGGCAGCTGCAGTAGTTCGCCAGACATAAAAATTGTAAGAGCCGGTCAGTCAAACAGCATTACGTTGCGACCTATGCTGACGCTTTCACCGGACCACCTGCCCATAATCACCTCGATCGATAAACCTGGTGACTTTGCTTCCGCGGAACATCGAACCTTAATCAACTTTTACAAAGCTGATTGGAAGTTACTGAAAGCCCCTTATCTGCCCTTCCCACACCAACGGACGTTCACGTAGGTGAGCATAAGTTCTGCAGGGTTGTGACTGCTGCTACAGCCCGCTTCATTTCAGTTGGATGTATTACGGATATCCGTCCGGAAATCCCCTGCCGAAGCGGCGGTCCTAGCCGATGAGCGTGACAACCTTCGTAAGTCCGATCTCGGAAATCCACGCATCAGGGATGTCAACACAGAGATTCGGCAACTCGTGAACGAACATTAGCGGAAAGAGCATATCGTCACCTGAGTGGAAGATCGACCTATCTCGGGAGCCACTTCGAAAGCGCTGCAGTAGCTATAACTTCTACCTTTGTAAATTATTGTTGATTTTCAATAACATTTTTCGTAAGAAAGTGCCTCAAACTCAATAAAATTGTTGAATATAATTCTTATAAGGCCATAAATAACAAAAAAAAACGTTTAAGGTTAGTCAAACATACCGAAAGAAAGTCGGAGTCACCTTAAAGGCGATGTTTAAAAAATTGGTAAAACTGCCAGCGATGTATCATCAATTCCGCGATGTTATTGACCTTTTTCACATGCTTGAAAATCTCGCTCGGGTTCAGCTTTTTTCTCTTGCATGTGAAATAGAGTTGTGTTGACTGGCTGGATGTTTTTACTCTGAAGAATTCTGCGATATGAGAAAATACTTTCAAACAACAAAAATTATAGTTGAAAGCATGCGAGATGCCGGAAAAAGTGTGCTTCGTACTTTTTGCGGTCTACACGTGCAAGATCTCGCATGCGTGGTCACGCGAGCGAGATTTGCCAGCACGTGAAGACGGCCGGTTAGTAAATTGTAAAAATCGATCGTAAATATATCGAATATTGAACCGATATTATCGATGTTTCAGAAACATCGATGTATCCCTTGCACTCCTATAAATAAAATTCTACATACTGGCAAAACAAAAAGTTGTTGGGAAAAATGAAAGTAGAAAGATTAAAGTTAAGGCGGAATTTTTGGACTTCCGGAGAAATTGAGTGTATGCTAGATTTGCTTCGCGAGGTGCATAAAATGCAAAGAAACACAGCAACAACCAATTACACGTTTGTTCAGATAGCCACTAAGATGAAGAGGCGTGGATTTCCTAACAAGAGCGCCCAGCAGATACGGCGCAAGTGGTTCCAAATGAAGTCTGCTTATTTGTGCTACAAACGAGGCAATGTCGAAAGGTGGGTACAGTTCATATAAATATACATATATGTTGCACACGAAAGGATTAAGGAAATGTGGCTATTTACATTGCACCTTTTATGTGCAGTGTTGCCATACCTTAGTACTCCTATATTGGTACTGTTAAGGTTAGTACACATTCTCGATCAAGTTTGTCAGTCAAGAATTTGTCACTTTTGACTGACGCCTTGTAGCGGTCTAACTACCAGCTATGGCTGTCTGCACATTGTTCGTCCAATCATAGTTGCTTCATCGTCACAATCATGATGCAACGATACTTTCGCACACTCGGTCGTGATATTTCAATTCATTTGGCGTCTAAAAATTCACTTGGAGCAGGTATTTTATATTTTTCTGGTTGTTATTTTCGCGAAATATTTACAAAAACCTGCAATTTTAAAATATAGACTGTGCTGCTGCTTCTTTACTTTTCCTGAAATGTGTTTTGTGCATGCACACAGAGACTACAATTTCGTCATATAGTTAAAGCGCTGACATTTATTGAATTTTAATGCAATTATACACTTTAATAATTTCCACAGATTTTATGCAAAAAATACAAAATTTTTATGCAATTTTAATGCAAATATTAACTTTTTCACTAATTTTCCCCCATAAAATGTAAACAAACAATGCGTGCACAACGATTAGCAAACGACAGTGCCGTACTTATCCGTTTCTGCATCTTCTACGGTTTGCCGATAACGACAAGTGTGCAGATCTCCTTCAAAATGCATGTGCTCTGCTCAAAATTTCAGGGCGAGACGATAACGCAACTTTGATTGGACGACAAGTGTGCAGATAGCCTATGTGTGGGATCAAATCCTTATTCAAGCCTCAAGCGAAACTCATCAAGGAAAGATACTTCCTCCAGTAACATTTACCTGACTATTTGTAACTAAATCCTAGAGTACCGGGCGGACTAAATTACCCGCTGTTTGATTTACCATCAAGTGTATTTCACTCACAAGGAAGTTCTTGATCGTCCAACGTACAAGTTACAACAACTTTTCGCCTTTATGTACTCACGTCGGTCTCGTCTTCAGACTCATGGCAACTCTAGAAGGTTCTTACCGAAAATTATCGTAATCGAACGCTCTTGGGCTTGTTTTCTGTAAACGTTCGTCATATATCGAACGTTTTCTTATTCTCCCGCTGTCGAATTTAAACATTTGTTCATGTCTTCGCAGTATTCGCCTTAGTGTTTTTGTCTTCTAATTATTGTTACTACCCTTTTTAAGGTTGCTCTTGATACCCGAGAAATTTCGCTCTACAATTGCACAATTCGTCGACAGAGAGGTTCAGCCAACAAACTATCAGGAAATGTCACCGTCACCGTCTCCGCCACCTGCGCCGTCCTCATCACTTCCACTACCACCGCCAATAGCTCCAGAAGTAGTTCAAGCACCTACGCCTCCGTTAATTAATAGCAATACAAAAGCTAAAGAGCAGGACACATTCAATGCCCCAAAACCGCCAGTTGGTAAGTGATTTGGAAATTTTTAATTGAAAGAAATATTTAATAATTTTTTCGTTATAGCTTTAGGAAAACGTGTTTACAGAGATAATAGATTTGATGAGTTCCTTGTTCGTGTAAAACAAACACACAAAATCATTAATAATGATTTTTTGAATATGCAGAAAATTCTAATGGATTTCGAACATGCTTGTCAAAAAGAGAGAGACGCTAAAATTGTATCATTTATCAAAAGTATTAATTATGATATTTAAAAAAGTGAATAACACCACGCAATAAAATAGTTTTTCTCGAAAGCTTTTATTCCAAAAGAATTTACCTTTTTTATAAGATTTTTCTTGTTAGTCTACTGATTTTCTATGCAACACCAAAAATATTTTGGGGATCCCCTTAATCTCGTAAAGTTTTAAACCGTCTAAAACTCTTGTAAGTTTACGAGGTGAAAAGGTGTAAATAGGTGTGTAAAGTGACTGACAGATCAACCAGGATTTATTGAAGCAGTTTTTGTTTCGTAGTATTTTCCATAACATCCCGCCTTCTTGTTGTTGTAGCAGCATACAGGTTCCCCAAAGAGTTTTGGGGAGTGTTGCTGGAGTGCCAGTCCTTGGCCAGATATAAATCTACGTCGTTCCGGTTACGTTGACCCGACTGTCGAGGGAACGTCCAGCCATCTTGTATCTATCACTCTTGGCTAAAATACAGTTAAAAATGCCGAAAATTAGCAGAAAACCTAAGTCCCCTTTCAGACAGTTCAAGTTTTGTAAGCAATTTTTTCGTATTCTCTTTTGTGTTTTCTATTTGCGTCAACTTTTATTCACGTTCTTGGTTCTTTAAATGGGAAGCAACGAAAAGATCCAAAGAGACAAGAAAACTATATACGAATTGACGGTACGGTGGTATCTGTATTCTTCCCTTCTATTCTCACCTCCTTCGCCATGGAACGAGCAAACTTGAAAGCAAAGATTTGACGTGTCTGAAAACTGACGTAAGTGAATACGGTTACTGGATGAAATTCATTCATTTTATTCACGTATTATTTTCATTAGGGGAATGCGCTCTTATGTGTATTCGTTGTATGTTGTGTAATCGTAACTGCATGAGCGTGTGATTTGTTGTTGCTAGCGGTATATCAAATACACATGCAACAGCAACCACACGCTCGTCCAGTTACACTTACGTAGGATACATCGAATACACAGAAGCGCGAATGCCACTATTTATTTTCATTATTTTATCGTACATTTTAGTATAAAACTTCGGCGCCTCGGCAACACTGAAGTTTACGGGGTTGTTTGCGCATCAAATTTACCTCGTAAATTTATGAGGGGCTCGTAAATAGAGCTCCATACAAATTTTGCCAGTTCTTTTATGAGCCTCTTAAATTTACGAGTTTAAGGGAAGACCCCTAGTGTAGTAACGCGAACTATTTTAGAACACGAATTTAACATTTGGCAACTCGATTAATTTTACAACTGTTCTTGGCAACTCGATAAATTTTATATACATACATATATGTTCTAGGCAATACAGCTTGGTGTTATTTTTCTGCTCATGATAAACAAGACAGCAGATTAGTTTAAGTGTAATCGTTGTTGTTTAAAAAAATCCTGAAAATGTCATTTATATATCTTATACCGGTCGCAGTTTTTCTGCTTTTTCAGATAACATTTCTTGGCACGTAAGTAAATTTGCAGGAATTCAATTGCGTACTATGCTTTTACGTGGGCATGGATTGTTTTTTTTTTTAGAAAACACTAAACGCACTAACTCCATTGATTTTTTTATTTGTATTTTAATTATATGGAGCACAAACATTATATACACATTTTAGTAAATATATTTATATATACATACATAGATGCATTTCCCTAAATTAAAAAAAGCCAAGGTCAAAAGTTAAAAATTATGAGATATCTGAAATTATGCACGCATCCCCCCTTATCTTAAAATCGTGGTATTCTTCAATGTATGCTTGCATAAATTTATTTGGTATATTTTTAGTTATATAGCTGCTGTACTACAGGGTCATGTAGTGCCCACTGTGCCATATATCAGTGATGCTGCTACATATTCTCCAGAGAGTTGCGTATTCGCCCAGCTCATAAATATGGGAAGCATACTATGTAAGTGAAAATATTTGTAGCTTTAATGCGAATTCCCAATTGTTCATTTTAACACTTTTTTACAGTGGGCATCACAATTTACATACGTTATAGACAAATTCAACAACTCTATAGCCATCATCCCGATTTGGGCTCTTTGCTATTGGTGTACAACAAGATTGCATTTTGGTTCGGATTAGCTTCTTGTTTGGGTATAAGCATTGTTGGAAACTTTCAGGAAACAAATGTACGGATCGTGCATTTTACGGGTGCATTTTGTTGTTTTGGCAGTGGTACAGTTTACTTTTGGTTGCAAGCATTGATCACCTACATGGCGTATCCGATTGCGAGTACGAAATTATATGCACACATTCGTTTGGGAATGTCCATTTGCTGCACGATATTATTTATTTTGATTGCTGTCACTGGTGTCATGTCACACATTCTTTTCAAAGGCGAAAATCCAAGACAATGGTAAAATAAGAATAACAAAAAAGTTTCCGAAAAACAAAGGTAATAATATTATTTTACTAGGTACCCTTCGGACGGTGGCTGGTATTTCCATGTTATAAGCTCAATATCGGAATGGATTATGTCTACTATTTTCTGCTTTTATATTTTGACTTTCACGGAGGAGTTTCGCGATGTTAGACTTGACCATCCGGAACTGACGTTGATCTCCTATTCAATAACTATAACAGACTAAAATGAATTTATTAAAGTGATTGGATTCTACTTCATTTACAAACCAAGCAACGATTAATATGTATCCATATACTAATTACATGTAGTGCATATGTACATGCATACCATGTAATTCCAAAGTAATATAAAAGTGCTGTGATAAGTAACTTTTCTTTGATTAAAATATTACACAGCAAATATGAATTATTTTATTTCAGGAGTACAGAAAGTATACCTTTTATTTTCATTCATACAAATATTTAAATATAATATACCAATGCCGAGAAAGGCACTTGCTACCAACCAATATTGGCCATAAGAGTATTGTATAAGAACTAAGAAAGAAATTCAAAATAAATAAATAATGGTTAATATTAAAACAGAGTTAAGCATTAAATATTTGCTTATATTATTTCATAACTTGTAATCATCTCTTAATTATATTATTAGCCTATTTTGGGTATTTTCCATTCTTTCAAAAATGCTTTAATACAATAGTTTTTGAATTGAAGTGTACTTATCGTATTGAAATATATCGTTTAACCATTAAAGCATCTTTGTTTTTATTTTCATACCATTTTAAGTTATATTACCATTGAAAAGAAGGCCATATCTGCAATTTTTCAGATATTAACTTTTTTCAAATATTCCGTTAGGTGGCTCTTAGATGCGATGCTATACTAAAATTGTCCTTGAGCGAAACGCAACTACAACCACATGGAAGAAAAGTTCTGAACCAAAACGATGAATCCGCCTTTATAGAATTATTGGTAACTATTTAAGACGGGTTGTGCGCACCCTTACTTTGGTCGAAGACTATTTGTCTTCTAGTTGCCAAGGTAAGTGGAAATTAGTGACACAATTGAAAGATAACATAACACACACAACGTTTTGGTTGACTACAGTCAGGTCTACGTAACGGGAACGACCCATATTTATATCTGCCCAAGGACTGTCACTCCAGCATCATTCCCCAAAAAACCCATTGGGGAATTTGTGGGCTGGTAAAAGAGAGCGAAGACGTCCCACTTTTGAATCGTGAATGTTTTCTTCTTCGTGCCCTAAACAGCACAAATCGCCAAAGTGACAAACTGCAAATCAGCTGTGTTTGCCTGTTATATATATGTACCAGGGTTGTTGCGAATATTGGCATTCGCAACCGCGGAGCTTCGGCATTAATTTTAATATTCGCATTCGCAAAAATCAATGCGGATCTTTTGCGAATGCGAATATTGAAGGGACCAAAAATTACAGTTATTTTTTTACGAGTTGAACTTTGTTTATTCCGAAATAAACGTCCTATCCGGATAATAAACAAACCGCTTATCCGAATTAAACAAGTTTGGTATCCAATGAAAGAGGACTGAAATAGCTTTAAAACTGAAATGTCAAAACGAGGAAAGCCACACATTCAAAAATATTTCAATAAAAAATGTTAATTACCATAGAACAAACACTGGGTCAGGTATGTATTTATATGAATTTCTATAGTATTAAGTTATAAAAAAATTTAAATAGAGGTGGTAACCTTCATTCGTTATTTCTGTTTAAAAGCTATTTCAGTCCTCTTTCATTGGATACCAAACTTGTTTAATTTGGATAAGCGGTTTGTTTATTATCCGGATAGGACGTTTATTTCGGAATAAAAAATATTAGGTCAAATTTAACTCGGAAAAAAATAACTGTTATTTTCGGTCCCTGGAATATTGTGTAAGTGCTCAGACGTATATCTAACCAGTCACAGAAGAAAGCATTAAAAATGAGTTACAAAAACTAAAATCGAAAAACGCTGATGACGTTTAAAAAGTTTTTATTAAGTACAATGTTCCATTTTTTAAATTTAAGTACTAAAAAACATTCAGTCTTATCATGAGTTTAATTTTCCCCGATCCGGTTCACTTTTCACTTTTGGTTTTCATGTACTATTTACTATGGGCGGAATACAAATTTTCGGGAGAATTTTTTTTCGGGCAAAATTCAGGATAAGGCAGATTATTAAAAGTTATTAACCTTTCCATTTTTTATTTACCGAAATCACCTAATTTATCCATCTAAATTATTTCTTAAAAATACAGGACATCCGCATTCGCATTCGCATCCGCATATCTTAGCTTTTAAACATCTGCATCCGCATTCGCATCCGCGGATGTCTGAAACTCTACATTCGCAACATCCCTAATATGCACATGTCTGAAAAATATATAGGGACGCAACATTTTAACAAGTTTTTATTTTGTTTATTTAATCTTTATTATTTTTTTTTAATGAAAGTATATATATCTTGCTATATAAAAAAAACATCATCTAAGTCTGAACTTTGTACAAAAATTAGGAAAATTCCACAAAGTTCCATCAAAATTTCAAATATTTTTATCAGATTTTTTTTTTTTTTTTGGTTACCATTTTGTAGTGTAATAAGTGCAAGGACTTACCGTTAATTTTTAGGAATTCTTTGTTCGTTCATTTTCTTCCATACAAAGCATGCTCCATATTTTTTTTTATAATTCTGGTTTATTTATTCAGCGAATGGCTAATATTTTACGGAGAAAATGTGCAACACCGTCAGCAAAAAAAAAAAACAAAAATGCCAAAAATCAACGGTAGGACCTAGATACCTCAAACTTGCACGAAAATTTAATATTCTACAAAACTGCATACCTAGAATTTGTTACCTTTTGAATAAAAAGTTTGAAAGTTTAGTAAATTTTTATAAATGTTAAAAAAAAGTTTTAAGATTTACTTAAATAGTTTTTGTTAGATAGTGAGCTATACTTTTATAAAAAAATAATAAACATTAATTAAGCAAAAGAAAAATAATCAAAATGCCGCGTCCCTACTTGTTCGGCGGCCACCGTGCATATGGTACATTTTGATTTTGGAAATATGTATGAGGTTGGCGCCTCGTTTATAATTTATGTATTTTAATTTCTTTTACAAACATTTATACATACATACTATGTTGAAATAAAATTTTATAAACTAACTAGCAGTTATATCTACTTCGTCAGCGTAGCTTAATACTTTTGCATATACACACATACTAGGGCTCTTGAAATTATTCGAACAAAAATGGGGAACAAATTTTGGTGCGGCAAATGTTAAAGCTGTTGATAGACTATTTTTGTACTGATTGCGAATCCGTAAGTATAAATTTTCTATCATCTTCAGATTTGGAGAAAAACGTGGTCAAAGTGTCAAAAAATTGCGTTTGCGCAATATTTGAGAAGCTCTAGGTGATAGGACCTTCCACTTAGGCTTAAATTAAAGCTAGAACTCTCGGCTACTATCCCTGACAACACCATTTGTGCACCTTGTTTTGATGGTCACTTATAGTCACTTGTTGAATAGCAAAAACTGATTTTGGCGAAATTTGAGTACTTAACGCAATTAACCACAAGTAATTTTTAGCAAAAAAAACCGACTTCAACTGTCATAAAAAAAATATCTATATATATATACATATCTCATGATCCACTGATCGGATCTTAACCAGATTAGTATGGGACCACCTCTGAGACACTGCCTTTCCGATGCAAAAAGAAATATCGAAATCGGCTGAAAACGAAATCCGACGAACTGATAACCTCCTCCTTTTTTGGAAGTCGGTTAATAAGATATTAGAATCTTCCACTTAGGCTTAAACTAAGACTTGAGCTTTCGATTTCAATCCCTAGAAATACCATCTCTGCACCTTGACCTTAAGTTCACTTGTAGTCATTTTTTTCAATAGCAGTTTTCCAGTATTTTTTTTTTATTGTTCAATAAAGGACTATAAGTGACCATCAGGTCAAGGTGTAGGGATGGTGCTTTCAGGAACAGTAGTAGAGAGTTCTTGATTTAATTTGAGCCTAAGCGAAGAGTTCTTGATTTAATTTGAGCCTAAGCGGAGAGTTCTATCACCTTTTCTTTCTTCTCACCTATCACCATTCTAGAGCTTCTCAAATATTGCAAAAAACGCGGTTGTTTAACACTTTGACCTCGTTTTTCTAAAAATCTCGAGCTTATGGAAACTTTATACTTACGAATTCGTAACCAGCACAGAAGTCTATCAAAAACAGCTTTAACATTTGCCGCACTAATATCAATGTGGCCCTGTGTAATCGATGGTGTACAGCTAATGGAATTTTAGTATTCGAATAGCATCATATTCGAATATTCGATTAATCGAATATCAATAGCTCGAATACATACTTGAAGATTTGTAAAGCTAAAAGGACAGCTTTGATGAATTTAAAAACAAATGTCCCGCAGTCAGAGTTAAGATGAAATGGGCTCCAAATTTATTAGAAGTGTTTAGACATATTTTTCAATGGGATGCCCCTCGAAAATAGCTGCAGCTTAAAAGTTAACTTTATCTCGGCTATGCTATGGGTCCATTTTATAGGAACGAATTACGAACGAATTTTACTCTTACCTTGGAAAGTTTTGTAATAATTTTTGCCATTTTAAATAAAAAGTTCTCATCGGAAATTGAAGTTTATATTTACAAAACAGCTTCATAAATAATATCTCCGTCTGGAGAAAATATGTATGTAGAAATCAAGGCGAAGTCATATAAAGTGGTGTTACCGGCGCAGTTACTTAATTGTGAAAATTATGTGTTTGTTGTACATTTGTTGTGTTTTGATTGTCATCATGCGTATACCTAATTTGTTAGTGTAGTTTGTGCTGCCGCTACCACCTTATATGAATTCACCTAGGTACAAATTATCAGGGTTATTAACGCGAGAGCAAGCGACATATAGTTGACCGTATGAAAAATAGCTGGTCCTCAAATCACCTCCTTCGACTTGTTAATTGTCATTGCCAAGCAAATGCTTACTGGAAATTGAAACCTCTTAAAAAGGAATAGAAATATAATGGAAATAATTGGTATTCAAGGTATCCAAACCATTTCGCCTGCCAGTTATAATTTCTGCTTCAATTCGATTTTTTTACAGCTTTACAACCTAAGTCTGGTAGCGTTCCATACTTTCGAAGGGGTTTCTCTGAGTAACTCAATTGTAGCGCCACCTAGTGGATTCATTTTTTTCATAAAAGTATTTCTTATCGCACCAGCAGCTACCTCTCTAATATCATCAAAATTGTATCATAAATACAAATTTTTGGTATAATTCGACTCTAGCGGCACCTAGTAGTGGATCCATTTTTCGTAAGGTCACACCCACATTATTCGTTCTAATTCTTCAAAATCGGATCAAATACAGAATATCTCGACTCTTGCGCCTCCTAGCGGACTAAGATATAGCTTATGACTTTGCCACGGTCCTAAGGAATATACTTTCCAAATTTGGTTTTGAGGCAATTAGTTACAAAGAAAACAGCTAAATTCTTATACTATATAAAAAATATATAACACGGTGTTACATTGATCGTGAAATTTTTAAGTGACCTAGTGGTCGAGTAATTTATGATTCTGCGTTTAAAATTTTTGTAACACCCTCAAATTCTCGACTTATTCTTAAAAAAAAAAAACATTTTTACAAAAAAAAAAAAACAATTTTTAGCTGGTATTTTTTACCCAATTTTAAATTTTTATATGGCTTTGGAAAGCTGAATATTTGTACTATTTAAAGAAATAATAAGTTTTGTGAGCACATTGTATATGTGTGGAAAATTTTTGGAATAAGTCTGAACTTAACATACATTTTTATTATTTTTCCCAATACGCCAACATTTTTTTTTTTTCTAAAATTTCAAAGAAAATAGCCTCCTTCAGACATTACTTCGAAAAGAATGTTCAATTCCGCGTAAAACTCTACGCACCATTTATACAAATCACTAGACAATTTTGAAAGTTATGAATTTTTTAAAGATTTTTCCAAAATTTCGTCTATGATATTTAAGAAAAAATGTGAATGAGTTGAATTGGATTCACTTTGAGGTTTCAATAGTTCATTTAGTTGAAATCAGGAAAAATTTTAATTTGTGTCTTTATAAAAAATGTCGTAAGTTCATAATTTTTTTTTTTTTTTGATTTTAACACCGAAAGTGTTACTTTAATAATTCGCGGAACACTGCAACACTGTGATGGCAACTCGAACAAGCCCTACCTTTGAAATTTTGGCAAGAAATGTTGTGAAATTGGGAAAAATAATAAAAATTGGTGTAAATTTCCGATTTATTTCAAATTTTTTCCACATATTTACAATACGCTCACAAAAGTGGTTATTTCTTTAACAAGCACAAATATTCTTGTTAAGGCCTTATAAAAAATTAAAATTGGTTAAAAAATTACCGATTTAAAAATTGTTTAGTGCCGGAAGTCATTCGTAAATGGTTTTTTAAGAATAAGTTAAGAATTCGAGGGTATTTGAAAGCAGTTTCGTGAATTACTCGACCTGTACTACGCCACTTAAAAAGTTCGAGCAAGTTTTTTTTATTTTATAACACAGTGTAATATAGATATTGATTTCTAATTTGAGCAAAAGGGTGTCACATTTTCTTGCACTGCTTATTACGTTTAGATATTTTGTACTTTAAACGACGATATGTATATAGTTTCCTCAATTACTTGATTTTCGCTTGCTTAAATTTTTTCGTGAGGCGTTATATGTAATACATATTTATATAATACAATTTACAATTACATTAATTTTTTTTTTTATTGAATACATACATACATATACATTTGTATGTATAATATGTACCTATGTAGATATGTTTTTGTGCACAATTTTATCATATTCATTAATGTAAAGCATACTGCTTCTGACAACCTATCAATGTAGCATCGCAAGGGCTTGCTGTTGTAATCTCCTCTTTTATCATCAAATCAGGAACTGTAAAAAATATACAAGAAAAATTTATACAAATTCAGTTTCAAGAAGTAATAAAATTTATTCATACTCGTATTCCAAATTGGATATGGACATGAATCTGGCAGCTTCACACTGTCGGTAGAAATTCCTTCTGCAAATGTACAAAAGCACTAAATATTATACAACAGCGACAATTGTTTTACTTTTGCTTAAATATAGTTAATATACCACTTGTTTGCTGGAAGAATACATATCATAATCAGGGTCGAAGAAATTAGGCACGAAAAAATCCATTTTAAGCGCTTAGATAAGCACTAAAACATTGGTAAATATGGTTACAAAAAAAAAATAAAAAAACAAAAAAAAGTAAAGCTTAATGTTTTGTTTTTTATTCAGTTTATTTAAAGGATTTAACAATTCCTATGCACATAAAAGTGTTGCCTGATAAGCAAATAATGGAGATCTGCGTTGGTCGTTTAATTTTTTTAAATATCCGTTATTCTCCATTTGAGATAAATTATGTAAATCTCTTAACAACACCAATGCCTTCCCGTAGGGACGAACCATTGGTCTTAAATTTTTGTATCCAAGCAGAAATGCAGTTGAAGTTACGGGTTAATAAAAATTACATCTATTTTTATGTCATTATTTGTAAACATTTCTTTAGTTCGACGAATAAAAAAAAAATCCAAAAATGGTAAAGAAAAATGTATTGAGCCAAATTTTCTTAAGCAGTACGAACTTCTTCAGAAATTTTCTACGCTTTCTACTATGGTTTGCTAAAGTTTGTTTGTGAAGCGTACAAGCCATCCTTGTTTTCAACAGAAATATATGCCCCTTCTATTATTTCGTAAGGAAAAAGTGAGACAGCAGGCTGTAAAATATCAGATGTCCAAACTCCTGGGACACTGCTATTCACACACACGAAATAATGTCAATTTATCTCTTGACCATTTACTTAAAAGGTCTGTTACTTAGCTTTATACGTTAAAATAAGCAAAATAAGCATGATCATTAAAATTAAGCTTGGAAACCCTGAATAAGCAAAATAAGCAATTTCAAGCAAAAGCTCAAACTTTTCGGCCCTGATCATAATCAAAAAATTCAAAATTTCAAGAGAGAAACGGTACTGTCTAATCTGTTATCCCGGTGTATATAAAAATAAATAGGAAATAAAAATTTTAAAATTAGTTTTTACGCTTCCAAAAAACGAGTGATATACTAGTATCTGAAATTTAAATTGCATTCCTTGGCATATTAATTAAACATTATTACTGAGTAAGCTTTAAAAGATTATCTCAA